>NW_024608615.1:0-70071 GCF_018296145.1 Oncorhynchus tshawytscha | reverse complement strand
GGTAATATATTGACCGGGGATGGTATACCAGGGTAATATAATCACATAGATGGTAGACCAGGCTAATATAATGACGGGGATGGTAGACCAGGTAATATATGCTGGTAGATGGTAGACCAGGCTAATATAATGACAGTAGATGGTAGACCAGGGTAATATAATGACAGTAGATGGTAGACCAGAGATAATATAATGACAAGTAGAGGGTAGACCAGGGTAATATAATGACAGTAGATAGTAGACCAGGGTATTATAATGACAGTAGATGGCAGACCAGGGTAATATAATGACAGTAGATGGTAGACCAGGGTAATATAATGACAGGATGGTAGACCAGGGTAATATAATGACAGTAGATGGTAGACCAGGGTAATATAATGACAGTAGATGGTAGACCAGGGTAATATAATGACAGTAGATGGTAGACCAGGATAATATAATGACAGTAGAGGGCAGACCAGGGTAATATAATGACAGTAGATGGTAGACCAGGGTAATATATTGACAGTAGGATGGTAGACCAGGGTAATATAATGACAGTAGATGGTAGACCAGGCTAATATAATGACAGGGATGGTAGACCAGGGTAATATAATGACAGTAGATGGTAGACCAGGCTAATATAATGACAGTTTAGATGGTAGACCAGGGTAATATAATGACAGTAGATGATAGACCAGGGTAATATAATGACAGTAGATGGTAGACCAGGGTAATATAATGACAGTAGATGGTAGACCAGGGTAATATAATGACAGTAGATGGTAGACCAGGGTAATATAATGACAGTAGATGGTAGACCAGGGTAATATAATGACAGTGGATGGTAGACCAGTGTAATATGATGACAGTAGAGGGAGACCAGGGTAATATAATGACAGTAGATGGTAGACCAGGGTAATATATTGACCGGGATGGTAGACCAGGGTAATATAATGACAGTAGATGGTAGACCAGGCTAATATAATGACAGTAGAGGTAGACCAGGGTAATATAATGACAGTAGATGGTAGACCAGGCTAATATAATGACAGTAGAGGGTAGACCAGGATAATATAATGACAGTAGATGGTAGACCAGGGTAATATAATGACAGTAGGTGGTAGACCAGGGTAATATAATGACAGTAGATGGTAGACCAGGGTAATATATTGACAGTAGATGGTAGACCAGGGTAATATAATGACAGTAGATCGACCAGGGTAATATAATGACAGTAGATGGTAGACCAGGGTAATATAATGACAGTAGATGGTAGACCAGGGTAATATAATGACAGTAGATGGTAGACCAGGGTAATATAATGACAGTAGATGGTAGACCAGGGTAATATAATGACAGTAGATGGTAGACCAGGGGTAATATAATGACAGTAGATGGTAGACCAGGGTAATATAATGACAGTAGATGGTAGACCAGGGTAATATAATGACAGTAGGATAGTAGACCAGGGTAATATAATGACAGTAGATGGTAGACCAGGGTAATATAATGACAGGAGATGGTAGACCAGGGTAATATAATGACAGTAGAGTTTAGACCAGGGTGATATAATGACTGTAGATGGTAGACCAGGGTAATATAATGACAGGAGAGACCAGGGTAATATAATGACAGTAGATGGTAGACCAGGGTAATATAATGACAGTGGATGCTAGACCAGGGTAATATGATGACAGTAGAGGGGAGACCAGGGTAATATAATGACAGTAGATGGTAGACCAGGGTAATATATTGACCGGGGATGGTATACCAGGGTAATATAATCACAGTAGATGGTAGACCAGGCTAATATAATGACAGTAGATGGTAGACCAGGGTAATATAATGACAGTAGAGGGTAGACCAGGGTAATATAATGACAGTAGATGGTAGACCAGGGTAATATAATGACAGTAGATGGTAGACCAGGGTAATATAATGACAGTAGAGTGTAGACCAGGGTAAAATAATGACAGTAGATTGAAGAACAGGGTAATGTAATTACAGTAGAGGGGAGACCAGGGTAATATAATGACAGTAGAGGATAGACCAGGGTAATATAATGACAGTAGAAGGTAGACAAGGGTAATATAATAACAGTAGATGGTAGACCAGGGTAATATAATGACAGTAGATGGCCGAAGAGGGTAATTTAATAACAGTAGATGGTAGACCAGGGTAATATAATGACAGTAGATGGTAGACCAGGGTAATATAATGACAGTAGAGGGTAGACCAGGGTAATATAATGACAGTAGAGGGTAGACCAGGGTAATTCATGACAGTAGAGGGTAGACCAGGGTAATAGAATAACAGCAGATGGTAGACCAGGGTAATATAATGACAGTAGAGGGTAGTCCAGGGTAATATAATGACAGAAGAGGGGAGACCGGGGTAATATAATGACAGTAGAGGGTAGACCAGGGTAATATAATGACAGTAGATGGTAGACCAGGGTAATATAATGACAGTAGATGGTAGACCAGGGTAATATAATGACAGTAGATTGTAGACCAGGGTAATATAATGACAGTAGATGGAAGACCAGGGTAATATAATGACAGTAGAGGAAGACCAGGGTAATATAATGACAGTAGAGGTAGACCAGGGTAATATAATGACAGTAGATGGTAGACCCTGGTAATATAATGACAGTAGATAGACCAGGGTAATATAATGACAGTAGATGGTAGACCAGGGTAATATAATGACAGTAGATGGCAGACCAGGGTAATATAATGACAGTAGATGGTAGACCAGGGTAATATAATGACTGTGGATGGTAGACCAGGGTAATATAATGACAGTAGATGGTAGACCAGGGTAATATAATGACAGTAGATGGTAGACCAGGGTAATATAATGTAGACCAGGTAATATAATGACAGTAGAGGTAGACCAGGGTAATATAATGACAGTAGAGGGTAGACCAGGGTAATATAATGACAGTTTAGGGTAGACCAGGGTAATATAATGACTGACAGTAGATGGGAGACCCAGGGTAATATAATGACAGTAGATGGTAGACCAGGGTAATATAATGACAGTAGATAGTAGACCAGGGTAATATAATGACAGTAGATGGCAGACCAGGGTAATATAATGACAGTAGATGGTAGACCAGGGTGATATAATGACTGTAGATGGTAGACCAGGGTAATATAATGACAGTAGATGGTAGACCAGGGTAATATAATGACAGTAGATGGCAGACCAGGGTAATATAATGACAGTAGATGGCAGACCAGGGGTAATATAATGACAGTAGAGGTAGACCAGGGTAATATAATGACAGTAGATGGTAGACCAGGGTAATATAATGACAGTAGATGGTAGACCAGGGTAATATAATGACAGTAGATGGCAGACCAGGGTATATAATGACAGTAGATGGTAGACCAGGGTAATATAATGACTGTAGATGGTAGACCAGGGTAATATAATGACAGTAGATGGTAGACCAGGGTAATATAATGACAGTAGATGGCAGACCAGGAGTAATATAATGACAGTAGATGGTAGACCAGGGTGATATAATGACAGTAGAGTGTAGACCAGGGTAATATAATGACAGTAGGTGGTAGACCAGGGTAATATAATGACAGTAGAGGGTCGACCAGGGTAATATAATGACAGTAGATGGTAGACCAGGGTAATATAATGACAGTAGATGGCAGACCAGGGTAATATAATGACAGTAGAGGGTAGACCAGGGTAATATAATGACAGTAGATGGCAGACCAGGGTAATATAATGACAGTAGGTGGTAGACCAGGGTAATATAATGACAGTAGATGGTAGACCAGGGTAATATATGACAGTAGAGGGGATACCAGGGTAATATAATGACAGTAGAGGGTAGACCAGGTTAATATAATGACAGTAGATGGTAGACCAGGGTAATATAATGACAGTAGAAGGGAGACCAGGGTAATATAATGACAGTAGAGTTTAGACCAGGGTAATATAATGACAGTAGATGGTAGACCAGGGTAATATAATGACAGTAGAGGGTAGACCAGGGTAATATAATGACAGTAGATGGTAGACCAGGGTAATATAATGACAGTGGATGGTAGACCAGGGTAATATGATGACAGTAGAGGGGAGACCAGGGTAATATAATGACAGTAGATGGCAGACCAGGGTAATATATTGACAGTAGATGGTAGACCAGGGTAATATAATGACAGTAGATGGTAGACCAGGGCTAATATAATGACAGTAGATGGTAGACCAGGGTAATATAATGACAGTAGATGGTAGACCAGGCTAATATAATGACAGTAGAAGGTAGACCAGTTTAATATAATGACAGTAGATGGTAGACCAGGGTAATATGATGACAGTAGAGGGAGACCAGGGTAATATAATGACAGTAGATGGTAGACCAGGGTAATATATTGACAGGGATGGTATACCAGGGTAATATAATCACAGTAGATGGTAGACCAGGCTAATATAATGACAGGGGATGGTAGACCAGGGTAATATATGACAGTAGATGGTAGACCAGGCTAATATAATGACAGTTTAGGGTAGACCAGGGTAATATAATGACAGTAGATGGTAGACCAGGGTAATATAATTACAGTAGAGGGTAGACCAGGGTAATATAATGACAGTAGATGGTAGACCAGGGTAATATAATGACAGTAGGTGGTAGACCAGGGTAATATAATGACAGTATATGGTAGACCAGGGTAATATAATGACAGTGGATGGTAGACCAGGGTAATATAATGACAGTAGGTGGTAGACCAGGGTAATATAATGACAGTAGATGGTAGACCAGGGTAATATATTGACGGGGGATGGTATACCAGGGTAATATAATAACAGTAGATGGTAGACCAGGCTAATATAATGACAGTAGGATGGTAGACCAGGGTAATATAATGACAGTAGATGGTAGACCAGGCTAATATAATGACAGTAGAGGGTAGACCAGGGTAATATAATGACAGTAGATGGTAGACCAGGGTAATATAATGACAGTAGAGGGTAGACCAGGGTAATATAATGACAGTAGATGGTAGACCAGGGTAATATAATGACAGTAGGTGGTAGACCAGGGTAATATAATGACAGTAGATGGTAGACCAGGGTAATATATTGACAGTAGATGGTAGACCAGGGTAATATAATGACAGTAGAGGGTCGACCAGGGTAATATAATGACAGTAGATGGTAGACCAGGGTAATATAATTACAGTAGATGGCAGACCAGGGTAATATAATGACAGTAGAGTTTAGACCAGGGTAATATAATGACAGTAGATGGTAGACCAGGGTAATATAATGACAGTAGAGGGTAGACCAGGGTAATATAATGACAGTAGATGGTAGACCAGGGTAATATACTGACAGTAGAGGGAGACCAGGGTAATATAATGACAGTAGAGGGTAGACCAGGGCAATATAATGACAGTAGATAGTAGACCAGGGTATTATAATGACAGTAGATGGCAGACCGGGGTAATATAATGACAGTAGATGGCAGGCCAGGGTAATATAATGACAGTGGATGGTAGACCAGGGTAATATAATGACAGTAGAGACCAGGGTAATGTAATGACAGTAGATGGTAGACGAGGGTAATATAATGACAGTAGAGGGTAGACCAGGGTAATATATTGACAGTAGATGGTAGACCAGGGTAATATATTGACAGTATATAGACCAGGGTAATATAATGACAGTAGAGGTTAGACCAGGGTATTATAATGACAGTAGATGGTAGACCAGGGTAATATAATGACAGTAGATGGGAGACCAGGGTAATATAATGACAGTAGAGTTTAGACCAGGGTAATATAATGACAGTAGAGACCAGGGTAATATAATGACAGTAGAGGGTAGACCAGGGTAATATAATGACAGCAGATGGTAGACCAGGTAATATAATGACAGTAGATAGACCAGCGTAATATAGTGACAGTAGAGGTACACCAGGGTAATATAATGACAGTAGATGGCAGACCAGGGTAATATAATGACAGTAGATGGTAGACCAGGGTAATATAATGACTGTAGATGGTAGACCAGGGTAATATAATGACAGTAGATGGTAGACCAGGGTAATATAATGACAGTAGAGGGTAGACCAGGGTAATATAATGACAGTAGAGGGTAGACCAGGGTAATATAATGACAGTAGAGGGTAGACCAGGGTAATATAATGACAGTAGATGGTAGACCAGGGTAATATAATGACAGTAGATAGACCAGGGTAATATAATGACAGTAGATGGCAGACCAGGGTAATATAATGACAGTAGATGGTAGACCAGGGTGATATAATGACTGTAGATGGTAGACCAGGGTAATATAATGACAGGAGAGACCAGGGTAATATAATGACAGTAGATGGTAGACCAGGGTAATATAATGACAGTAGATGGTAGACCAGGGTGATATAATGACAGTAGAGTGTAGACCAGGGTAATATAATGACAGTAGATGGTAGACCAGGGTAATATAATGACAGTAGATGGGAGACCAGGGGAGAGTAGGGTAATATAATGACAGTAGAGGGTAGACCAGGGTAATATAATGACAGTAGATGGTAGAACAGGGTAATATAATGACAGTAGATGGTAGACCAGGGTAATATAATTACAGTGGATGGTAGACCAGGGTAATTTAATGACAGTAGAGGGTAGATCAGTGTAAAATAATGACAGTAGATGGTAGACCAGGGTAATATAATGAGACTAGATGGTAGATCAGGGTAATATACTGAGAGTAGATGGTAGACCAGGGTAATATAATGACAGTAGATGGTAGACCAGGGTAATATAATGACAGTAGAGGGTAGACCAGGGTAATATAATGACAGTAGATGGTAGACCAGGGTAATATAATGACAGTAGAGGAGACCAGGGAGAAGGGTATAAATGACAGTAGAGGGTAGACCAGGGTAATATAATGACAGTAGATGGTAGAACAGGGTAATATAATGACAGTAGATGGTAGTCCAGGGTTATATAATGACAGTGGATGGTAGACCAGGGTAATATAATGACAGTAGATGGTAGACCAGGGTATTATAATGACAGTAGGTGGTAGACCAGGGTAATATAATGACAGTAGATGGTAGACCAGGGTAATATAATGACAGTAGATGGTAGACCAGGGTAATATAATGACAGTAGAGGGCGACCAGGGTATTATAATGACAGTAGATGGTAGACCAGGGTAATATAATGACAGTAGATGGCAGACCAGGGTAATATAATGACAGTAGAGTTAGACCAGGGTAATATAATGACAGTAGAGACCAGGGTAATATAATGACAGTAGAGGGTAGACCAGGGTAATATAATGACAGCAGATGGTAGACCCTGGTAATATAATGACAGTAGATAGACCAGCGTAATATAGTGACAGTAGAGGGTACACCAGGGTAATATAATGACAGTAGATGGCAGACCAGGGTAATATAATGACAGTAGATGGTAGACCAGGGTGATATAATGACTGTGGATGGTAGACCAGGGTAATATAATGACAGTAGATGGTAGACCAGGGTAATATAATGACAGTAGACGGGACAGGGGAGAGTAGTGTAATATAGACTAGGGAGAGTAGTGTAATATAATGACAGTAGAGGGTAGACCAGGGTAATATAATGACAGTAGAGGGTAGACCAGGGTAATATAATGACAGTAGATGGTAGACCAGGGTAATATAATGACAGTAGATAGACCAGGGTAATATAATGACAGTAGATGGCAGACCAGGGTAATATAATGACAGTAGATGGTAGACCAGGGTGATATAATGACTGTAGATGGTAGACCAGGGTAATATAATGACAGGAGAGACCAGGGTAATATAATGACAGTAGATGGTAGACCAGGGTAATATAATGACAGTAGATGGTAGACCAGGGTGATATAATGACAGTAGAGTGTAGACCAGGGTAATATAATGACAGTAGATGGTAGACCAGGGTAATATAATGACAGTAGACGGGAGACCAGGGGAGAGTAGGGTAATATAATGACAGTAGAGGGTAGACCAGGGTAATATAATGACAGTAGATGGTAGACCAGGGTAATATAATGACAGTAGATGGTAGAACAGGGTAATATAATGACAGTAGATGGTAGTCCAGGGTTATATAATTACAGTGGATGGTAGACCAGGGTAATATAATGACAGTAGAGACCAGGGTAATATAATGACAGTAGAGGGTAGACCAGGGTAATATAATGACAGTAGATGGTAGACCAGGGTAATATAATGACAGTAGAAGGGAGACAAGGGGAGAGTAGTGTAATATAATGACAGTAGATGGTAGACCAGGGTAATATAATGACAGTAGATGGTAGACCAGGGTATTATAATGATAGTAGATGGTAGACCAGGGTAATATAATGACATGAGATGGTAGACCAGGGTAATATAAACCAGGGTAATATAGACCAGGGTAATATAATGACATGAGATGGTAGACCAGGGTAATATAAACCAGGGTAATATAATCACAGTAGATGGTAGACGAGGGAAATAATAATGACAGTAGATGGTAGACCAGGGTAATATAATGACAGTAGACGGGAGACTAGGGGAGAGTAGGGTAATATAATGACATTAGATGGTAGACCAGGTTAATATAGTGACAGTAGATGGTAGAACAGGGTAATATAATGACAGTAGAGGGTCGACCAGGGTATTATAATGACAGTAGATGGTAGACCAGGGTAATATAATGACAGTAGATGGCAGACCAGGGTAATACAATGACAGTAGAGTTTAGACCAGGGTAATGTAATGACAGGGGATGGTAGACCAGGGTAATATAATGACAGTAGATGGTAGACCAGGGTAATATAATGACAGTAGAGTTTAGACCAGGGTAATATAATAACAGGGGATGGTAGATCAGGGTAATATAATGAAAGTAGATGGTAGACCAGGGTAATATAATGACAGTGGATGGTAGACCAGGGTAATATAATGACAGTAGAGGGTAGACCAGGGTAATATAATGACAGTAGATGGTAGACCAGGGTAATATAATGACAGTAGAGGGGATACCAGGGTAATATAATGACAGTAGATGGTAGACCAGGGTAATATAATGGCAGTAGAAGGGAGACCAGGGGAGAGTAGGGTAATATAATGACAGTAGATGGTAGACCAGGGTAATATAATGACAGTAGATGGTAGACCAGGGTATTATAATGACAGTAGATGGTAGACCAGGGTAATATATTTACAGTAGATGGAAGACCAGGGTAATATAATGACAGTAGAGGGGATACCAGGGTAATATAATGACAGTAGAGGGTAGACCAGGGTAATATAATGACAGTAGATGGTAGACCAGGGTAATATAATGACAGTAGAAGGAGACCAGGGGAGACCAGGGTAATATAATGACAGTAGATGGTAAACCAGGGTAATATAATGACAGTAGATGGTAGACCAGGGTAATATAATGACAGTAGATGGTAGACCAGGGTAATATAATGACAGTAGGTGGTAGACCAGGGTAATATAATGACAGTATATGTTAGACCAGGGTAATATAATCACAGTAGATGGTAGACCAGGAAATAATAATGACATTAGATGGTAGACCAGGGTAATATAATGACAGTAGATGGTAGACCAGGGAAATATAATGACAGTAGATGGTAGACCAGGGTAATATAGTGACAGTAGATGGTAGACCAGGGTAATATAATGACAGTAGAGGGTCGACCAGGGTAATATAATGACAGTAGATGGTAGACCAGGGTAATATAATGACAGTAGATGGCAGACCAGGGTAATATAATGACAGTAGAGTTTAGACCAGGGTAATGTAATGACAGTGGATGGTAGACCAGGGTAATATAATGACAGTAGAGGGTAGACCAGGGTAATATAATGACAGTAGATGGTAGACCAGGGTAATATAATGACAGTAGAGGGGATACCAGGGTAATATAATGACAGTAGAGGGTAGACCAGGGTAATATAATGACAGTAGATGGTAGACCAGGGTAATATAATGACAGTAGAAGGGAGACCAGGGGTTGTATAATGACAGTAGATGGTAGACCAGGGTAATATAATGACAGTAGATGGTAGACCAGGGTAATATAATGACAGTAGATGGTAGACCAGGGTAATATAATGACAGTAGGTGGTAGACCAGGGAAATATAATGACAGTAGATGGTAGTCCAGGGTTATATAATTACAGTGGATGGTAGACCAGGGTAATATAATGACAGTAGAGACCAGGGTAATATAATGACAGTAGAGGGTAGACCAGGGTAATATAATGACAGTAGATGGTAGACCAGGGTAATATAATGACAGTAGAAGGGAGACAAGGGAGAGTAGTGTAATATAATGACAGTAGATGGTAGACCAGGGTAATATAATGACAGTAGATGGTAGACCAGGGTAATATAATGACAGGAGATGGTAGACCAGGGTAATATAAACCAGGGTAATATAGACCAGGGTAATATAATGACAGTAGATGGTAGACCAGGGTAATATAATGACAGTATATGGTAGACCAGGGTAATATATTCACAGTAGATGGTAGACGAGGGAAATAATAATGACATTAGATGGTAGACCAGGGTAATATAATGACAGTAGATGGCAGACCAGGGTAATATAATGACAGTAGAGTTTAGACCAGGGTAATATAATGACAGTAGATGGTAGACCAGGGTAACATAATGACAGTAGATGGTAGACCAGGGTAATATAATGACAGTAGATGGTAGACCAGGGTAATATAATGACATTAGAGACCAGGGTAATGTAATGACAGGGAGATGACAGTAGACCAGGGTAATATAATGACAGTAGATGGTAGACCAGGGTAATATAATGACAGTAGAGTTTAGACTAATATAATAATATAATATAATAATATAATATAGGTAATATAATGACAGTGGATGGTAGACCAGGGTAATATAATGACATGAGAGACCAGGGTAATATAATGACAGTAGATGGTAGACCAGGGTAATATAATGACAGTAGAGGGTAGACCAGAGTAATATAATGACAGTAGATGGTAGACCAGGGTAATATAATGACAGTAGAGGGAGACCAGGGTAATATAATGACAGTAGATAGTAGACCAGGGTATTATAATGACAGTAGATGGCAGACCAGGGTAATATAGACCAGGGTAATATAATGACAGTAGATGGTAGACCAGAGTAATATAATCACAGTAGATGGTAGACCAGGGAAATAATAATGACATTAAATGGTAGACCAGGGTAATATAATGACAGTAGATGGTAGACCAGGGAAATATAATGACAGTAGATGGTAGACCAGGGTGATATAATGACTGTGGATGGTAGACCAGGGTAATATAATGACAGTAGATGGTAGACCAGGGTAATATAATGACAGTAGATGGTAGACCAGGGTAATATAATGACAGTAGATGGTAGACCAGGGTGATATAATGACTGTAGATGGTAGACCAGGGTAATATAATGACAGTAGATGGTAGACCAGGGTAATATAATGACAGTAGACGGGAGACTAGGGGAGAGTAGGGTAATATAATGACAGTAGAGGGTAGACCAGGGTAATATAATGACAGTAGAGGGTAGACCAGGGTAATATAATGACAGTAGATGGTAGACCAGGGTAATATAATGACAGTAGATAGACCAGGGTAATATAATGACAGTAGATGGCAGACCAGGGTAATATAATGACAGTAGATGGTAGACCAGGGTGATATAATGACTGTAGATGGTAGACCAGGGTAATATAATGACAGGAGAGACCAGGGTAATATAATGACAGTAGATGGTAGACCAGGGTAATATAATGACAGTAGATGGTAGACCAGGGTAATATAATGACAGTAGATGGTAGACCAGGGTAATATAATGACAGTAGATGGTAGACCAGGGTAATATAATGACAGTAGATGGTAGACCAGGGTAATATAATGACAGTTATAATGACAGTAGATGGTAGACCAGGGTAATATAATGACAGTAGATGGCAGACCAGGGTAATATAATGACAGTAGAGGGTAGACCAGGGTAATATAATGACAGTAGATGGCAGACCAGGGTAATATAATGACAGTAGAGTTTAGACCAGGGTAATATAATGACAGTAGATGGTAGACCAGGGTAATATAATGACAGTAGATGGTAGACCAGGGTAATATAATGACAGTAGAGGGTCGACCAGGGTAATATAATGACAGTAGATGGTAGACCAGGGTAATATAATGACAGTAGATGGCAGACCAGGGTAATATAATGACAGTAGAGTTTAGACCAGGGTAATATAATGACAGTAGATGGTAGACCAGGGTAATATAATGACAGTAGAGGGTAGACCAGGGTAATATAATGACAGTAGATGGTAGACCAGGGTAATATAATGACAGTGGATGGTAGACCAGGGTAATATGATGACAGTAGAGGGGAGACCAGGGTAATATAATGACAGTAGATGGTAGACCAGGGTAATATATTGACCGGGGATGGTATACCAGGGTAATATAATGACAGTAGATGGTAGACCAGGCTAATATAATGACAGTTTAGGGTAGACCAGTTTAATATAATGACAGTGGATGGTAGACCAGGGTAATATGATGACAGTAGAGGGGAGACCAGGGTAATATAATGACAGTAGATGGTAGACCAGGGTAATATATTGACCGGGGATGGTATACCAGGGTAATATAATCACAGTAGATGGTAGACCAGGCTAATATAATGACCGGGATGGTAGACCAGGGTAATATATGACAGTAGATGGTAGACCAGGCTAATATAATGACAGTTTATGGGTAGACCAGGGTAATATAATGACAGTAGATGGTAGACCAGGGTAATATAATGACAGTAGAGGGTAGACCAGGGTAATATAATGACAGTAGATGGTAGACCAGGGTAATATAATGACAGTAGGTGGTAGACCAGGGTAATATAATGACAGTATATGGTAGACCAGGGTAATATAATGACAGTGGATGGTAGACCAGGGTAATATAATGACAGTAGAGGGGTAGACCAGGGTAATATAATGACAGTAGATGGTAGACCAGGGTAATATATTGACAGGGGATGGTATACCAGGGTAATATAATAACAGTAGATGGTAGACCAGGCTAATATAATGACAGGGATGGTAGACCAGGGTAATATAATGACAGTAGATGGTAGACCAGGCTAATATAATGACAGTAGAGGTATTCCAGGGTAATATAATGACAGTAGATGGTAGACCAGGGTAATATAATGACAGTAGAGGTTAGACCAGGGTAATATAATGACAGTAGATGGTAGACCAGGGTAATATAATGACAGTAGATGGTAGACCAGGGTAATATAATGACAGTAGATGGTAGACCAGGGTAATATAATGACAGTAGATGGTAGACCAGGGTAATATAATGACAGTAGAGGGTCGACCAGGGTATTATAATGACAGTAGATGGTAGACCAGGGTAATATAATGACAGTAGATGGCAGACCAGGGTAATATAATGACAGTAGAGTTTAGACCAGGGTAATATAATGACAGTAGATGGTAGACCAGGGTAATATAATGACAGTAGAGGGTAGACCAGGGTAATATAATGACAGTAGATGGTAGACCAGGGTAATATAATGACAGTAGAGGGGAGACCAGGGTAATATAATGACAGTAGAGGGTAGACCAGGGCAATATAATGACAGTAGATAGTAGACCAGGGTATTATAATGACAGTAGATGGCAGACCGGGGTAATATAATGACAGTAGATGGCAGGCCAGGGTAATATAATGACAGTTGATGGTAGACCAGGGTAATATAATGACAGGGGATGGTAGACCAGGGTAATATAATGACAGTAGGTAGGGTAATATAATGACAGTAGATAGACCAGGGTAATATAATGACAGTAGATGGTAGACCAGGGTAATATAATGACAGTAGATGGTAGACCAGGGTAATATAATGACAGTAGAGGGGAGACCAGGGTAATATAATGACAGTAGATGGTATACCAGGGTAATATAATGACCGGGGATGGTAGACCAGGGTAATATAATGACAGTAGATGGTAGACCAGGCTAATATAATGACAGTAGAGGGTAGACCAGGGTAATATAATGACAGTAGAGGGTAGACCAGGGTAATATAATGACAGTAGATGGTAGACCAGGGTAATATAATGACAGTAGATGGTAGACCAGGGTAATATAATGACAGTAGATGGTAGACCAGGGTAATATAATGACAGTAGATGGTAGACCAGGGTAATATAATGACAGTAGAGGGTCGACCAGGGTATTATAATGACAGTAGATGGTAGACCAGGGTAATATAATGACAGTAGATGGCAGACCAGGGTAATATAATGACAGTAGAGTTTAGACCAGGGTAATATAATGACAGTAGAGAGACAGGGTAATATAATGACAGTAGAGGGTAGACCAGGGTAATATAATGACAGCAGATGGTAGACCCTGGTAATATAATGACAGTAGATAGACCAGCGTAATATAGTGACAGTAGAGGGTACACCAGGGTAATATAATGACAGTAGATGGCAGACCAGGGTAATATAATGACAGTAGATGGTAGACCAGGGTGATATAATGACTGTGGATGGTAGACCAGGGTAATATAATGACAGTAGATGGTAGACCAGGGTAATATAATGACAGTAGAGTGTAGACCAGGTAGAGGGTAATATAATGACAGTAGAGGGTAGACCAGGGTAATATAATGACAGTAGAGGGTAGACCAGGGTAATATAATGACAGTAGATGGTAGACCAGGGTAATATAATGACAGTAGATAGACCAGGGTAATATAATGACAGTAGATGGCAGACCAGGGTAATATAATGACAGTAGATGGTAGACCAGGGTGATATAATGACTGTAGATGGTAGACCAGGGTAATATAATGACAGGAGAGACCAGGGTAATATAATGACAGTAGATGGTAGACCAGGGTAATATAATGACAGTAGATGGTAGACCAGGGTGATATAATGACAGTAGAGTGTAGACCAGGGTAATATAATGACAGTAGATGGTAGACCAGGGTAATATAATGACAGTAGACGGGAGACCAGGGAGAGTAGGGTAATATAATGACAGTAGAGGGTAGACCAGGGTAATATAATGACAGTAGATGGTAGACCAGGGTAATATAATGACAGTAGATGGTAGACCAGGGTAATATAATGACAGCAGATTGTAGACCAGGGTAATAAAATGACAGTAGTTGGTAGACCAGGGTACTATAATGACAGTAGGTGGTAGACCAGGGTAATATAATGACAGTAGACGGTAGACCAGGGTAATATAATGACAGTAGATGGTAGACCAGGGTAATATAATGACAGTAGAGGGTAGACCAGGGTAATATAATGACAGTAGATGGTAGACCAGGGTAATATAATGACAGTAGATGGTAGACCAGGGTAATATAATGACAGTAGAATATAATGAGACCAGGGAGACCAGGGTAATATAATGACAGTAGAGGGTAGACCAGGGTAATATAATGACAGTAGATGGTAGAACAGGGTAATATAATGACAGTTGATGGTAGACCAGGGTAATATAATGACAGTAGATGGTAGACCAGGGTAATATAATGACAGTAGATGGTAGACCAGGGTAATATAATGACAGTAGATGGTAGACCAGGGTAATATAATGACAGTAGATGGTAGACCAGGGTAATATAATGACAGTAGATGGTAGACCAGGGTAATATAATGACAGTAGAGGGTAGACCAGGGTAATATAATGACAGGGGATGGTAGACCAGGGTAATATAATGACAGTAGATGGCAGACCAGGGTAATATAATGACAGTAGAGTTTAGACCAGGGTAATATAATGACAGTAGAGACCAGGGTAATATTATGACAGTAGAGGGTAGACCAGGGTAATATAATGACAGCAGATGGTAGACCAGGGTAATATAATGACAGTAGATAGACCAGGTAATATAATGACAGTAGAGGGTACACCAGGGTAATATAATGACAGTAGATGGCAGACCAGGGTAATATAATGACAGTAGATGGTAGACCAGGGTGATATAATGACAGGATGGTAGACCAGGGTAATATAATGACAGTAGATGGTAGACCAGGGTAATATAATGACAGTAGACGGGAGACTAGGGTAATATAATGACAGTAGAGGGTAGACCAGGGTAATATAATGACAGTAGAGGGTAGACCAGGGTAATATAATGACAGTAGATGGTAGACCAGGGTAATATAATGACAGTAGATAGACCAGGGTAATATAATGACAGTAGATGGCAGACCAGGGTAATATAATGACAGTAGATGGTAGACCAGGGTGATATAATGACTGTAGATGGTAGACCAGGGTAATATAATGACAGGAGAGACCAGGGTAATATAATGACAGTAGATGGTAGACCAGGGTAATATAATGACAGTAGATGGTAGACCAGGGTGATATAATGACAGTAGAGTGTAGACCAGGGTAATATAATGACAGTAGATGGTAGACCAGGGTAATATAATGACAGTAGACGGAGACCAGGGAGAGTAGGGTAATATAATGACAGTAGAGGGTAGACCAGGGTAATATAATGACAGTAGATGGTAGACCAGGGTAATATAATGACAGTAGATGGTAGAACAGGGTAATATAATGACAGTAGATGGTAGTCCAGGGTTATATAATTACAGTGGATGGTAGACCAGGGTAATATAATGACAGTAGAGACCAGGGTAATATAATGACAGTAGAGGGTAGACCAGGGTAATATAATGACAGTAGATGGTAGACCAGGGTAATATAATGACAGTAGAAGGGAGACAAGGGGAGAGTAGTGTAATATAATGACAGTAGATGGTAGACCAGGGTAATATAATGACAGTAGATGGTAGACCAGGGTATTATAATGATAGTAGATGGTAGACCAGGGTAATATAATGACATGAGATGGTAGACCAGGGTAATATAAACCAGGGTAATATAGACCAGGGTAATATAATGACAGTAGATGGTAGACCAGGGTAATATAATGACAGTATATGGTAGACCAGTAATATAATCACAGTAGATGGTAGACGAGGGAAATAATAATGACATTAGATGGTAGACCAGGTTAATATAATGACAGTAGATGGTAGACCAGGGAAATATAATGACAGTAGATGGTAGACCAGGGTAATATAGTGACAGTAGATGGTAGAACAGGGTAATATAATGACAGTAGAGGGTCGACCAGGGTAATATAATGACAGTAGATGGTAGACCAGGGTAATATAATGACAGTAGATGGCAGACCAGGGTAATACAATGACAGTAGAGTTTAGACCAGGGTAATGTAATGACAGGGGATGGTAGACCAGGGTAATATAATGACAGTAGATGGTAGACCAGGGTAATATAATGACAGTAGAGTTTAGACCAGGGTAATATAATAACAGGGATGGTAGATCAGGGTAATATAATGACAGTAGATGGTAGACCAGGGTAATATAATGACAGTGGATGGTAGACCAGGGTAATATAATGACAGTAGAGGGTAGACCAGGGTAATATAATGACAGTAGATGGTAGACCAGGGTAATATAATGTCAGTAGAGGGGATACCAGGGTAATATAATGACAGTAGATGGTAGACCAGGGTAATATAATGACAGTAGAATAATGACAGACCAGGGGAGACCAGGGTAATATAATGACAGTAGATGGTAGACCAGGGTAATATAATGACAGTAGATGGTAGACCAGGGTATTATAATGACAGTAGATGGTAGACCAGGGTAATATAATTACAGTAGATGGAAGACCAGGGTAATATAATGACAGTAGAGGGGATACCAGGGTAATATAATGACAGTAGAGGGTAGACCAGGGTAATATAATGACAGTAGATGGTAGACCAGGGTAATATAATGACAGTAGAAGGGAGACCAGGGGAGAGTAGGGTAATATAATGACAGTAGATGGTAGACCAGGGTAATATAATGACAGTAGATGGTAGACCAGGGTATTATAATGACAGTAGATGGTTGACCAGAGTAATATAATGACAGTAGGTGGTAGACCAGGGTAATATAATGACAGTAGGTGTTAGACCAGGGTAATATAATCACAGTAGATGGTAGACCAGGGAAATAATAATGACATTAGATGGTAGACCAGGGTAATATAATGACAGTAGATGGTAGACCAGGGAAATATAATGACAGTAGATGGTAGACCAGGGTAATATAGTGACAGTAGATGGTAGACCAGGGTAATATAATGACAGTAGAGGGTCGACCAGGGTATTATAATGACAGTAGATGGTAGACCAGGGTAATATAATGACAGTAGATGGCAGACCAGGGTAATATAATGACAGTAGAGTTTAGACCAGGGTAATGTAATGACAGTGGATGGTAGACCAGGGTAATATAATGACAGTAGAGGGTAGACCAGGGTAATATAATGACAGTAGATGGTAGACCAGGGTAATATAATGACAGTAGAGGGGATACCAGGGTAATATAATGACAGTAGAGGGTAGACCAGGGTAATATAATGACAGTAGATGGTAGACCAGGGTAATATAATGACAGTAGAAGGGAGACCAGGGGAGAGTAGGGTAATATAATGACAGTAGATGGTAGACCAGGGTAATATAATGACAGTAGATGGTAGACCAGGGTATTATAATGACAGTAGATGGTAGACCAGGGTAATATAATGACAGTAGGTGGTAGACCAGGGAAATATAATGACAGTAGATGGTAGTCCAGGGTTATATAATTACAGTGGATGGTAGACCAGGGTAATATAATGACAGTAGAGACCAGGGTAATATAATGACAGTAGAGGGTAGACCAGGGTAATATAATGACAGTAGATGGTAGACCAGGGTAATATAATGACAGTAGAAGGGAGACAAGGGGAGACCAGTGTAATATAATGACAGTAGATGGTAGACCAGGGTAATATAATGACAGTAGATGGTAGACCAGGGTAATATAATGACATGAGATGGTAGACCAGGGTAATATAAACCAGGGTAATATAGACCAGGGTAATATAATGACAGTAGATGGTAGACCAGGGTAATATAATGACAGTATATGGTAGACCAGGGTAATATATTCACAGTAGATGGTAGACCAGGGAAATAATAATGACATTAGATGGTAGACCAGGTTAATATAATGACAGTAGATGGTAGACCAGGGTAATATAATGACAGTAGATGGTAGACCAGGGTAATATAATAACAGGGGATGGTAGATCAGGGTAATATAATGAAAGTAGATGGTAGACCAGGGTAATATAATGACAGTGGATGGTAGACCAGGGTAATATAATGACATTAGAGACCAGGGTAATGTAATGACAGGGGATGGTAGACCAGGGTAATATAATGACAGTAGATGGTAGACCAGGGTAATATAATGACAGTAGAGTTTAGACTAATATAATAATATAATATAATAATATAATATAGGTAATATAATAACAGGGGATGGTAGATCAGGGTAATATAATGAAAGTAGATGGTAGACCAGGGTAATATAATGACAGTGGATGGTAGACCAGGGTAATATAATGACATGAGAGACCAGGGTAATATAATGACAGTAGATGGTAGACCAGGGTAATATAAGACAGTAGAGGGTAGACCAGAGTAATATAATGACAGTAGATGGTAGACCAGGGTAATATAATGACAGTAGAGGGTAGACCAGGGTAATATAATGACAGTAGATAGTAGACCAGGGTAATATAATGACAGTAGATGGCAGACCAGGGTAATATAGACCAGGGTAATATAATGACAGTAGGTGGTAGACCAGGGTAATATAATCACAGTAGATGGTAGACCAGGGAAATAATAATGACATTAAATGGTAGACCAGGGTAATATAGTGACAGTAGAGGGTAGACCAGGGTAATATAATGACAGTAGATGGTAGACCAGGGTAATATAATGACAGTAGATGGTAGACCAGGGTAATATAATGACAGTAGAGGGTCGACCAGGGTATTATAATGACAGTAGATGGTAGACCAGGGTAATATAATGACAGTAGATGGCAGACCAGGGTAATATAATGACAGTAGAGTTTAGACCAGGGTAATGTAATGACAGGGGATGGTAGACCAGGGTAATATAATGACAGTAGATGGTAGACCAGGGTAATATAATGACAGTAGAGTTTAGACCAGGGTAATATAATAACAGGGGATGGTAGATCAGGGTAATATAATGAAAGTAGATGGTAGACCAGGGTAATATAATGACAGTGGATGGTAGACCAGGGTAATATAATGACATTAGAGACCAGGGTAATATAATGACAGTAGATGGTAGACCAGGGTAATATCCTGACAGTAGCTCCAACTCCAAAAATGACGTTCTGGGACACTGTAGACCATGGAGAACAAGAACCTCCAGCTGCCAGATGAGGCTAGACCACGGTCAACCAGTAGATAAACCATGATTATCAGTAGAAAACTTCAATAAGATTTCTCAGACGGGTGGCCATGCCTTCCGCCTGGCTACTAATATAATGACCAACAGGACCAGGGTCTGCCCCCCAGGCAGACCTAGAAGCCTCTCCAGGTTCTCCTATAAAACAGTCCAGATAGACAGATGTTCTGAAAGAGCTGCAAAACCTGGACCCGACAAACAGTAGCTGGGCTTGACAAGGGACCCCTAATATAATGACAGTAGATTGTCGCAACCCCTATTGACCAGCCTGTTCAACCTCTCTAATGACAGATCCCCAGATTGGTAAGCTGCAGGTCATCCCCCTAATTCAAAGGGGGAGACACCCTGGAATAAATGACAGACCTATATCCATCCAGCCCTGCCTATATAATGACAGTAGAGCCAAGTCAGACAAACAGGTCACTGAATATAATGACAGTAGACCTTCTCCGCTGTGCAATCTGGTTATCCGATGACAGTCACGGGTAATATAAACACTCAAGGTAGAAACGATATCATAATGACCGCCATCGATAAAAGACAGTACTGTGCAGCCGTCTTCATAGATGAGACCAGGGTATAATGACCTTGCCAAGGCTTTCGACTCTGGTCAATCATATATTCTTACAGCAGACTCAGTAGACCAGGTTTTAATGACGGATGACTGCCTTGCCTGGTTCACCAATTACTTTGCAGAGAGAGACCAGTGGTAATATAATGACATGTAGATCCGGTCCTCTGGCAGTCTCTAATGGGGGTAGCCACAGGGTTCAACTCGGGGTAGACCCTTTTCTCTGTAATATAATGACAGCTCTTGCTGACCAGGGCGATTCCCTGACCAGCAGATGACACCATTCTATATATGACAGTAGATGGACACTGTGCTAATATAACCTCCAAACAAGCTTCAATGCCAATGACAGTACTCCTTCCGTGGCCTAACTGCTCTTAAACGGGTAAAACCAAATGACATGCTAGATCGCTGCCTGCACCCGCATATAATGACACCCTGGATGGTTCCGACCTTGAATATAATGGACATCTATAAGTACCTAGGTGTCTGGCTAGACTGCAAACTCTCCTTCCAGACTCATATCAAACATCTCCAATCGAAAATCAAATGACAAGATGGTAGATTCCAGGGTAATATAATGACAGTAGATGGCCAGACCAGGGTAATATAATGACATCCTTCCGATCCTAGACCAGGGTAATATCATCTACAAAATGGCTTCCAACACTCTACTCAGCAAACTGGATGCAGTCTATAATGACAGTGCCATGGTTTTGACTAAAGCACCTTATACCACCCACCACTGCGAATATATGACAGTCGATGGCCCTCAGGGTAATATAATGACAGACCCACTGGCTCCAGGTCATCTACAAGTGATGCTAGGTAGACCAGGGTAATCTAACTGACAGTAGATGGCAACACCCATATAATGACAGTAGATCCAGACAGGTGTATAATCACAGTGATCATCCCAGGGTAAAGCCAACACCTCATTTAATTCCAGTACTCTGCTGCCTGTGACTGGAACGAATTGCAAAAATCGCTGAAGTTGGAGACTTTAATGACAGTAGATGGTCAGACCAGGGTATCTGAGCAATGACAGATAGATGCTGACTGGGTAATATAATGACAGTAGATGGTAGACCATTTTCAATATCATCCCCATGACTGTAGATTTAGACCAGGGTAATTGCACACCAATATCTCTACCTGTACATGACCATCTGATCATTTATCATGACAGTGTTAATCAGGGTAATATAATAATGACAGACCTCCTCATGCCTTTTGGTAGACCAGGGTAATATAGACTCCCCCTTTGTTTTCTACTGTGTTATTGACTTGTTAATTGTTTATTCCATGTGTAATATAATGACAGTCTGATGGTAGACCAGGGTAATATATCTTGAGGTCGACAGTTGCAAATGAGAACTTGTTCTCAACTGGCCTAGACCAGGTTAAATAAAGGTGAAATAAAAAAATAAAAAAAATATAATGACAGTAGATGGTAGACCAGGGTAATATAATGACAGTAGAGGGTAGACCAGGGTAATATAATGACAGTAGAGGGTAGACCAGGGTAATATAATGACAGTAGATAGAAGACCAGGGTAATATAATGACAGTAGATGGCAGACCAGGGTAATATAATGACAGTAGATGGTAGACCAGGGTAATATAATGACAGTAGATGGCAGACCAGGGTAATATAATGACAGTAGATGGTAGACCAGGGTAATATAATGACAGTAGATGGTAGACCAGGGTAATATAATGACAGTAGATGGTAGACCAGGGTAATATAATGACAGTAGATGAGACCAGGGTAATATAATGACAGTAGAGGGTAGACCAGGGTAATATAATGACAGTAGATGGTAGACCAGGGTAATATAATGACAGTAGATGACCAGGGTAATATAATGACAGTAGAGGGTAGACCAGGGTAATATAATGACAGTAGATGGTAGACCAGGGTAATATAATGACAGTAGATAGACCAGGGTAATATAATGACAGTAGAGGGTAGACCAGGGTAATATAATGACAGTAGATGGTAGACCAGGTAATATAATGACAGTAGAAGGGTAGACCAGGGAGAGTAGTGTAATATAATGACAGTAGATGGTAGACCAGGGTAAGATAATGACAGTAGATGGTAGACCAGGGTAATATAATGACAGTAGATGGTAGACCAGGGTAATATAATGACAGGAGATGGTAGACCAGGGTAATATAAACCAGGGTAATATAGACCAGGGTAATATAATGACAGTAGATGGTAGACCAGGGTAATATAATGACAGTATATGGTAGACCAGGGTAATATAATCACAGTAGATGGTAGACGAGGGAAATAATAATGACATTAGATGGTAGACCAGGTTAATAGAATGACAGTAGATGGAAGACAAGGGAAATATAATGACAGTAGATGGTAGACCAGGGTAATATAGTGACAGTAAATGGTAGACCAGGGTAATATAATGACAGTAGAGGGTCGACCAGGGTATTATAATGACAGTAGATGGTAGACCAGGGTAATATAATGACAGTAGATGGCAGACCAGGGTAATATAATGACAGTCGAGTTTAGACCAGGGTAATGTAATGACAGGGAATGGTAGACCAGGGTAATATAATGACAGTAGATGGTAGACCAGGGTAATATAATGACAGTAGAGTTTAGACCAGGGTAATATAATAACAGGGGATGGTAGATCAGGGTAATGTAATGACAGTAGATGGTAGACCAGGGTAATATAATGACAGTGGATGGTAGACCAGGGTAATATAATGGCAGTAGAGACCAGGGTAATATAATGACAGTAGATGGTAGACCAGGGTAATATAATAACAGTAGAGGGTAGACCAGGGTAATATAATGACAGTAGATGGTAGACCAGGGTAATATAAACCAGGGTAATATAGACCAGGGTAATATAATGACAGTAGATGGTAGACCAGGGTAATATAATGACAGTGTATGGTAGACCAGGGTAATATAATGACAGTAGATGGTAGACCAGGGAAATAATAATGACATTAGATGGTAGACCAGGTAATATAATGACAGTAGATGGTAGACCAGGGAAATATAATGACAGTAGATGGTAGACCAGGGTAATATAATGACAGTAGATGGTAGACCAGGGTAATATAATGACAGTAGAGGGTCACCAGGGTAATATAATGACAGTAGATGGTAGACCAGGGTAATATAATGACAGTAGATGGCAGACCAGGGTAATATAATGACAGTAGAGTTTAGACCAGGGTAATGTAATGACAGGGGATGGTAGACCAGGGTAATATAATGACAGTAGATGGTAGACCAGGGTAATATAATGACAGGAGATGGTAGACCAGGGTAATATAATGACAGTAGAGACCAGGGTAATATAATGACAGTAGATGGTAGACCATGGTAATATAATGACAGTAGATGGTAGACCAGGGTGATATAATGACAGTAGAGACCAGGGAAATAATAATGACATTAGATTGTAGACCAGGGTAATATAATGACAGTAGATGGTAGACCAGGGAAATATAATGACAGTAGATGGTAGACCAGGGTAATATATTGACAGTAGATGGTAGACCAGGGTAATATAATGACAGTAGAGGGTAGACCAGGGTAATATAATGACAGTAGATGGTAGACCAGGGTAATATAATGACAGTAGATGGCAGACCAGGGTAATATAATGACAGTAGAGTTTAGACCAGGGTAATATAATGACAGTAGATGGTAGACCAGGGTAATATAGTGACAGTAGATGGTAGACCAGGGTAATATAATGACAGTAGAGTTTAGACCAGGGTAATATAATGACAGTAGATGGTAGACCAGGGTAATATAATGACAGTAGATGGTAGACCAGGGTAATATAATGACAGTAGATGGTAGACCAGGGTAATATAATGACAGTAGAGGGGAGACCAGGGTAATATAATGACAGTAGATGGTAGACCTGGGTAATATAATGACAGTAGTTGGTAGAATAGGGTAATACAATGACAGTAGATGGCAGACCAGGGTAATATAAACCAGGGATGGTAGACCAGGGTAATATAATGACAGTAGATGGTAGACCAGGGTAATATAATGACAGTAGATGGTAGGGGTAGACCAGGGGAGAGTAGACCAGGTAATATAATGACAGTAGATGGTAGACCAGGGTAATATAATGACAGTAGATGGTAGACCAGGGTAATATAATGACAGTAGATGGTAGACCAGGGTAAATATAATGACAGTAGATGGTAGACCAGGGTAATATAATGACCGTAGATGGTAGACCAGGGTAATATAATGACAGTAGATGGTAGACCAGGGTAATATAATGACAGTAGATGGTAGACCAGGGTAATATAATGACAGTAGATGGTAGACCAGGGTAATATAATGACAGTAGATGGTAGACCAGGGTAATATAATGACAGTAGATGGTGACAGACCAGGGTAATATAATGACAGTAGAGTTTAGACCAGGGTAATGTAATGACAGGGGATGGTAGACCAGGGTAATATAATGACAGTAGATGGTAGACCAGGGTAATATAATGACAGTAGAGTTTAGACCAGGGTAATATAATGACAGGGATGGTAGACAGGGTAATATAATGACAGTAGATGGTAGACCAGGGTAATATAATGACAGTGGATGGTAGACCAGGGTAATATAATGACAGTAGAGAGACCAGGGTAATATAATGACAGTAGATGGTAGACCAGGGTAATATAATGACAGTAGATGGTAGACCAGGGTAATATAATGACAGTAGATGGTAGACCAGGGTAATATAATGACAGTAGACCAGGGTAATAGACCAGGGTAATATAATGACAGTAGATGGTAGACCAGGGTAATATAATGACAGTAGATGGTAGACCAGGGTAATATAATGACAGTAGATGGTAGACCAGGGTAATAAATGATAAACCAGGGTAATATAATGACAGTAGATGGTAGACCAGGGTAATATAATGACAGTAGATGGTAGACCAGGGTAATATAATGACAGTAGATGGTAGACCAGGGTAAATAATAATGACAGGGTGGTAGACCAGGGTAATATAATGACAGTAGATGGTAGACCAGGGTAATATAATGACAGTAGATGGTAGACCAGGGTAATATAATGACAGTAGATGGTAGACCAGGGTAATATAATGACAGTAGAGGGTAGGGTAATATAATGACAGTAGATGGTAGACCAGGGTAATATAATGACAGTAGATGGTAGACCAGGGTAATATAATGACAGTAGATGGTAGACCAGGGTAATATAATGACAGTAGATGGTAGACCAGGGTAATATAATGACAGTAGATGGTAGACCAGGGTAATATAATGACAGTAGATGGTAGACCAGGGACAGTAATATAATGAATGACAGTAGATGGTAGACCAGGGTAATATAATGACAGTAGATGGTAGACCAGGGTAATATAATGACAGTAGATGGTAGACCAGGGTAATATAATGACAGTAGATGGTAGACCAGGGTAATATAATGACAGTAGATGGTAGACCAGGGTAATATAATGACAGTAGATGGTAGACCAGGGTAATATAATGACAGTAGATGGTAGACCAGGGTAATATAATGACCAGGGTAATATAGACCAGGGTAATATAATGACAGTAGGTGGTAGACCAGGGTAATATAATGACAGTAGATGGTAGACCAGGGTAGAGTATAATGACATAGATGACAGACCAGGGTAATATAATGACAGTAGATGGTAGACCAGGGTAATATAATGACAGTAGATGGTAGACCAGGGTAATATAATGACAGTAGATGGTAGACCAGGGTAATATAATGACAGTAGATGGTAGACCAGGGTAATATAAACCAGTAGATATAGACCAGGGTAAAATAATGAGAGTAGATGTTTGAACAGGGCAATATAATGACAGTAGATGGTATACCAGGGTAATATAATGACAGTAGATGGTAGACCAGGGAATATAATGACAGTAGATGGTAGACCAGGGTAATATAATGACAGTAGATGGTAGACCAGGGTAATATAATGACAGTAGATGGTAGACCAGGGTAATATAATGACAGTAGATGGTAGACCAGGGTAATATAATGACAGTAGAGGGTAGACCAGGGTAATATAATGACAGTAGATGGTAGACCAGGGTAATATAGTGACAGTAGATGGCAGACCAGGGTAATATAATGACAGTAGTTTAGACTAGGGTAATATAATGACAGGGGATGGTAGACCAGGGTAATATAATGACAGTAGATGGTAGACCAGGGTAATATAATGACAGTAGAGTTTAGACCAGGGTAATATATTGTCAGGGGATGGTAGATCAGGATAATATAATGACAGTAGATGGTAGACCAGGGTAATATAATGACAGTGGATGGTAGACCAGGGTAATATAATGACAGTAGAGGGTAGACCAGGGTAATATAATGACAGTAGATGGTAGACCAGGGTAATATAATGACAGTAGATGGTAGACCAGGGTAATATAGTGACAGTAGATGGCAGACCAGGGTAATATAATGACAGTAATATAGACCAGGGTAATATAATGATAGTAGATGGTAGATCAGGGTAATATAATGACAGTATATGGTAGACCAGGGTAATATAATCACAGTAGATGGTAGACCAGGGAAATATAATGACAGTAGATGGTAGACCAGGGTAATATAATGACAGTAGATGGTAGACCAGGGTAATATAATGACAGTAGATGGTAGACCAGGGTAATATAATGACAGTAGATGGTAGACCAGGGTAATATAATGACAGTAGAGGGTAGACCAGGGTAATATAATGACAGTAGATGGTAGACCAGGGTAATATAATGACAGTAGATGGCAGACCAGGGTAATATAATGACAGTAGAGTTTAGACCAGGGTAATATAATGACAGGGGATGGTAGACCAGGGTAATATAATGACAGTAGATGGGAGACCAGGGTAATATAATGACAGTAGAGTTTAGACCAGGGTAATATAATGTCAGGGGATGGTAGACCAGGATAATATAATGACAGTAGATGGTAGACCAGGGTAATATAATGACAGTAGAGACCAGGGTAATATAATGACAGTAGATGGTAGACCAGGGTAATATAATGACAGTAGAGGGTAGACCAGGATAATATAATGACAGTAGAGGGTAGACCAGGGTAATATAATGACAGTAGATAGTAGACCAGGGTAATATAATGACAGTAGATGGCAGACCAGGGTAATATAATGACAGTAGATGGTAGACCAGGGTAATATAATGACAGTAGATGGTAGACCAGGGTAATATAATGACAGTAGATGGTAGACCAGGGTAATATAATGACAGTAGAGGGGAGACCAGGGTAATATAATGAAAGTAGGATGGGAGACCAGGGTAATATAATGTCAGGAGATGGTAGGCCAGGGTAATATAATGACAGCAGATGGTAGACCAGGGAAATATATTGACAGTAGATTGTTGACCAGGGTAATATAATGACAGCAGATGGTAGACCAGGGAAATATATTGACAGTAGATTGTTGACCAGGGTAATATAATGACAGTAGATGGTAGACCAGGCTAATATAATGACAGTAGATGGGTGTCCAGGGTAATATAATGACAGTAGATGGTAGACCAGGGTAATAAAATGACAGTAGATGGTAGACCAGGGTAATATAATTACAGTAGATGGAAGACCAGGGTAATATAATGACATTAGATTGTAATCCGGGGTAATATAATGACAGTAGATGGTAGACCAGGGTAATTTAAAAAAAGTAGATTGTTGACCAGGGTAATATAATGACAGTAGATAGTAGACCAGGGTAATATAATGACAGTAGATGGCAGACCAGGGTAATATAAACAGGGTAATATAGACCAGGGTAATATAATGACAGTAGATGGTAGACCAGGGTAATATAATGACAGTATATGGTAGACCAGGGTAATATAATGACAGTAGATGGTAGACCAGGGTAATATAATGACATTAGATGGTAGACCAGGGTAATATAATGACAGTAGATGGTAGACCAGGGAAATATAATGACAGTAGATGGTAGACCAGGGTAATATAATGACAGTAGATGGTAGACCAGGGTAATATAATGACAGTAGAGGGTAGACCAGGGTAATATAATGACAGTAGATGGTAGACCAGGGTAATATAATGACAGTAGATGGAGACCAGGGGAGAGTAAATATAATGACAGTAGAGGGTAGACCAGGGTAATATAATGACAGTAGATGGTAGACCAGGGTAATATAATGACAGTAGAGGTTAGACCAGGGTAATATAATGACAGTAGATGGTAGACCAGGGTAATATAATGACAGTAGAGGGTAAACCAGGGTAATATATTGACAGTAGATGGTAGACCTGGGAAATATAATGACAGTAGATGGTAGACCAGGGTAATATAATGAAAGTAGATAGACCAGGGTAATATAATGACAGTAGATGGTAGACCAGGGTAATATAATGACAGTAGATGGCAGACCAGGGTAATATAATGACAGTAGATGGTAGACCAGGGTAATATAATGACAGTAGATGGTAGACCAGGGTAATATAATGACAGGAGAGACCAGGGTAATATAATGACAGTAGATGGTAGACCAGGGTAATATAATGACAGTAGATGGTAGACCAGGGTAATATAATGACAGTAGATGGTAGACCAGGGTAATATAATGACAGTAGATGGTAGACCAGGGTAATATAATGACAGTAGATGGTAGACCAGGGTAATATAATGACAGTAGATGGTAGACCAGGGTAATATAATGACAGTAGATGGCAGACCAGGGTAATATAATGACAAATAGAGATTTAGACCAGGGTAATAAATGACAGTAGATGGTAGACCAGGGTAATATAATGACAGGGGATGGTAGACCAGGGTAATATAAACAGTAGTAATATAGACCAGGGTAATATAATGACAGTAGATGGTAGACCAGGGTAATATAATGACAGTAGATGGTAGACCAGGGTAATATAATGACAGTAGATGGTAGACCAGGGTAAATAATAATGACATTAGATGGTAGACCAGGTTAATATAATGACAGTAGATGGTAGACCAGGGTAATATAATGACAGTAGATGGTAGACCAGGGTAATATAATGACAGTAAATGGTAGACCAGGGTAATATAATGACAGTAGAGGGTAATAGACCAGGGTATTATAATGACAGTAGATGGTAGACCAGGGTAATATAATGACAGTAGATGGTAGACCAGGGTAATATAATGACAGTAGAGTTTAGACCAGGGTAATATAATGACAGGATGGTAGATCAGGGTAATATAATGACAGTAGATGGTAGACCAGGGTAATATAATGACAGTGGATGGTAGACCAGGGTAATATAATGACAGTAGAGACCAGGGTAATATAATGACAGTAGATGGTAGACCAGGGTAATATAATGACAGTAGATGGTAGACCAGGGTAATATAATGACAGTAGATAGACCAGGGTAATATAATGACAGTAGATGGTAGACCAGGTTAATATAATGACAGTAGATGGTAGACCAGGGTAATATAAACCAAGGTAATATAGATCAGGGTAATATAACGACAGTAGATGGTAGACCAGGGTAATATAATGACAGTAGATGGTAGACCAGGGTAATATAATGACAGTAGATGGTAGACCAGGGTAATAATAATGACATTAGATGGTAGACCAGGTTAATATAATGACAGTAGATGGTAGACAAGGGAAATATAATGACAGTAGATGGTAGACCAGGGTAATATAATGACAGTAGATGGTAGACCAGGGTAATATAATGACAGTAGAGGGTAGACCAGGGTAATATAATGACAGTAGATGGTAGACCAGGGTAATATAATGACAGTAGATGGCAGACAGGGTAATATAATGACAGTAGAGTTTAGACCAGGGTAATATAATGACAGGGGATGGTAGACCAGGGTAATATAATGACAGGGGATAGTAGACCAGGGTAATATAATGACAGGAGATGGTAGACCAGGGTAATATAAACCAGGGTAATATAGACAGGGTAATATAATGACAGTAGATGGTAGACCAGGGTAATATAATGACAGTATATGGTAGACCAGGGTAATATAATGACAGTAGATGGTAGACCAGGGAAATAATAATGACATTAGATGGTAGACCAGGGTAATATAATGACAGTAGATGGTAGACAAGGGAAATATAATGACAGTAGATGGTAGACCAGGGTAATATAGTGACAGTAGATGGTAGACCAGGGTAATATAATGACAGTAGAGGGTCAACCAGGGTATTATAATGACAGTAGATGGTAGACCAGGGTAATATAATGACAGTAGATGGCAGACCAGGGTAATACAATGACAAATAGAGTTTAGACCAGGGTAATGTAATGACAGGGGATGGTAGACCAGGGTAATATAATGACAGTAGAGGGTAGACCAGATTAATATAATGACAGTAGATTGTAGACCAGGGTAATATAATGACAGGAGATGGTAAACCAGGGTAATATAGACCAGGGTAATATAATGACAGTAGGTGGTAGACCAGGGTAATATAATGACAGTAGAAGGGAGACCAGGGGAGAGTAGGGTAATATAATGACAGTAGATGGTAGACCAGGGTAATATAATGACAGTAGATGGTAGACCAGGGTAATATAATGACAGTAGATGGTAGACCAGGGTAATATAATGACAGTAGATGGTAGACCAGGGTAATATAAACCAGGGAATATAGACCAGGGTAATATAATGACAGTAGATGGTAGACCAGGGTAATATAATGACAGTAGATGGTAGACCAGGGTAATATAATGACAGTAGATGGTAGACCAGGGTAATATAATGACAGTAGATGGTAGACCAGGGTAATATAATGACAGTAGATGGTAGACCAGGGTAATATAATGACAGTAGATGGTAGACCAGGGTAATATAGTGACAGTAGATGGTAGACCAGGGTAATATAATGACAGTAGAGGTTAGACCAGGGTATTATAATGACAGTAGATGGTAGACCAGGGTAATATAATGACAGTAGATGGCAGACCAGGGTAATATAATGACAGTAGAGTTTAGACCAGGGTAATATAATGACAGGGGATGGTAGACCAGGGTAATATAATGACAGTAGATGGTAGACCAGGGTAATATAATGACAGTAGAGTTTAGACCAGGGTAATATAATGTCAGGGGATGGTAGACCAGGGTAATATAATGACAGTAGATGGTAGACCAGGGTAATATAATGACAGTGGATGGTAGACCAGGGTAATATAATGGCAGTAGAGACCAGGGTAATATAATGACAGTAGATGGTAGACCAGGGTAATATAATGACAGTAGATGGTAGACCAGGGTAATATAATGACAGTAGATGGTAGACCAGGGTAATATAATGACAGTAGAGGGTAGACCAGGGTAATATAATGACAGTAGATGGTAGACCAGGGTAGTATAATGACAGTAGATTGTAGACCAGGGTAATATAATGACAGTAGATGGCAGACCAGGGTAATATAAACCAGGGTAATATAGACCAGGTAATATAATGACAGTAGGTGGTAGACCAGGGTAATATAATGACAGTATATGGTAGACCAGGGTAATATAATGACACAGTAGATGGTAGACCAGGGTAATAATAATGACATTAGATGGTAGACCAGGGTAATATAATGACAGTAGATGGTAGACCAGGGAAATATAATGACAGTAGATGGTAGACCAGGGTAATATAGTGACAGTAGATGGTAGACCAGGGTAATATAATGACAGTAGAGGGTCGACCAGGGTATTATAATGACAGTAGATGGTAGACCAGGGTAATATAATGACAGTAGATGGCAGACCAGGGTAATATAATGACAGTAGATGGCAGACCAGGGTAATACAATGACAAATAGAGTTTAGACCAGGGTAATGTAATGACAGGGGATGGTAGACCAGGGTAATATAATGACAGTAGATGGTAGACCAGGGTATATAATGACAGTGGATGGTAGACCAGGGTAATATAATGACAGTAGAAGGTAGACCAGGGAGAGTAGGGTAATATAATGACAGTAGATGGTAGACCAGGGTAATATAATGACAGTAGATGGTAGACCAGGGTATTATATGACAGTAGATGGTAGACCAGGTAATATAATGACAGGAGATGGTAGACCAGGGTAATATAAACCAGGGTAATATAGACCAGGGTAATATAATGACAGTAGATGGTAGACCAGGGTAATATAATGACAGTATATGGTAGACCAGGGTAATATAATCACAGTAGATGGTAGACCAGGGAAATAATAATGACATTAGATGGTAGACCAGGGTAATATAATGACAGTAGATGGTAGACCAGGGAAATATAATGACAGTAGATGGTAGACCAGGGTAATATAGTGACAGTAGATGGTAGACCAGGGTAATATAATGACAGTAGAGGGTCGACAAGGGTAATATAATGACAGTAGAGTGTCGACCAGGGTATTATAATGACAGTAGATGGTAGACCAGGGTAATATAATGACAGTAGAGTTTAGACCAGGGTAATGTAATGACAGGGATGGTAGACCAGGGTAATATAATGACAGTAGATGGTAGACCAGGGTAATATATTGACATTAGAGACCAGGGTAATATAATGACAGTAGATGGTAGACCAGGGTAATATAATGACAGTAGAGGGGAGACCAGGATAATATAATGACAGTAGAGGGTAGACCAGGTTAATATAATGACAGTAGATAGTAGACCAGGGAAATATAATGACAGTAGATGGTAGACCAGGGTAATATAGTGACAGTAGATGGTAGACCAGGGTAATATAATGACAGTAGATGGTAGACCAGGGTAATATAATGACAGTAGATGGTAGACCAGGGTAATATAATGACAGGGGATAGTAGACCAGGGTAATATATTGACAGTAGATGGCAGACCAGGGTCATATAATGACAGTGGATGGTAGACCAGGGTAATATAATGACAGTAGAGGGGAGACCAGGGTAATATAACGACAGTAGATGGTAGACCAGGGTAATATAATGACCGGGGATGGGAGACCAGGGTAATATAATCACAGTAGATGGTAGACCAGGCTAATATAATGACCGGGGATGGTAGACCAGGGTAATATAATGACAGTAGATGGTAGACCAGGCTAATATAATGACAGTAGATGGTAGACCAGGGTAATATAATGACAGTAGATGGTAGACCAGGGTGATATAATGACAGTAGATGGTAGACCAGGGTAATATAATGACAGTAGAGGGTAGACCAGGGTAATATAATGACAGTAGATGGTAGACCAGGGTAATATAATGACAGTAGAGGGGAGACCAGGGTAATATAATGACAGTAGATGGTAGACCAGGGTAATATAATGACAGTAGATAGTAGACCAGGGTATTATAATGACAGTAGATGGCAGACCAGGGTAATATAAACCAGGGTAATATAGACCAGGGTAATATAATGACAGTAGGTGGTAGACCAGGGTAATATAATGACAGTATATGGTAGACCAGGGTAATATAATCACAGTAGATGGTAGACGAGGGAAATAATAATGACATTAGATGGTAGACCAGGGTAATATAATGACAGTAGATGGTAGACCAGGGAAATATAATGACAGTAGATGGTAGACCAGGGTAATATAGTGACAGTAGATGGTAGACCAGGGTAATATAATGACAGTAGATGGTAGACCAGGGTAATATAATGACAGTAGATGGTAGACCAGGGTAATATAATGACACTAGATGAGACCAGACCAGGGTAATATAATGACAGTAGAGGGTAGACCAGGGTAATATAATGACAGTAGATGGTAGACCAGGGTAATATAATGACAGTAGAGGGTAGACCAGGGTAATATAATGACAGTAGATGGTAGACCAGGGTAATATAATGACAGTAGATAGACCAGGGTAATATAATGACAGTAGAGGGTAGACCAGGGTAATATAATGACAGTAGATGGTAGACCAGGGTAATATAATGACAGTAGAGACCAGGGTAATATAATGACAGTAGATGGGTAGACCAGGGTAATATAATGACAGTAGATGGTAGACCAGGGTAATATAATGACAGTAGATGGTAGACCAGGGTAATATAATGACAGTAGATGGTAGACCAGGGTAATATAATGACAGTGGATGGTAGACCAGGGTAATATAATGACAGTAGAGGGGGTAATATAATGACCAGGGTAATATAATGACAGTAGATGGTAGACCAGGGTAATATAATGACAGTAGATGGTAGACCAGGGTAATATAATGACAGTAGATGGTAGACCAGGGTAATATAATGACAGTAGATGGTAGACCAGGGTAATATAATGACAGTAGATGGTAGACCAGGGTAATATAATGACAGGAGATGGTAGACCAGGGTAATATAAACCAGGGTAATATAGACCAGGGTAATATAATGACAGTAGATGGTAGACCAGGGTAATATAATGACAGTATATGGTAGACCAGGGTAATATAATCACAGTAGATGGTAGACGAGGGAAATAAAAATGACATTAGATGGTAGACCAGGGTAATATAATGACAGTAGATGGTAGACCAGGGTATTATAATGACAGTAGATGGTAGACCAGGGTAATATAATGACAGTGGATGGTAGACCAGGGTAATATAATGACAGATAGAGACCAGGGTAATATAATGACAGTAGATGGTAGACCAGGGTAATATAATGACAGTAGAGGGGAGACCAGGGTAATATAATGACAGTAGATGGTAGACCAGGGTAATATAATGACAGTAGATGGCAGACCAGGGTAATATAATGACAGTAGATGGTAGACCAGGGTAATATAAACCAGGGTAATATAGACAGGGTAATATAATGACAGTAGATGGTAGACCAGGGTAATATAATGACAGTATATGGTAGACCAGGATAATATAATCACAGTAGATGGCAGACCAGGGAAATAATAATGACATTAGATGGTAGACCAGGTAATATAATGACAGTAGATGGTAGACAAGGGAAATATAATGACAGTAGATGGTAGACCAGGGTAATATAATGACAGTAGATGGTAGACCAGGGTAATATAATGACAGTAGATGGGTCAACCAGGGTATTATAATGACAGTAGATGGTAGACCAGGGTAATATAATGACAGTAGATGGCAGACCAGGGTAATATAATGACAGTAGATGTTTAGACCAGGGTAATATAATGACAGGGGATGGTAGACCAGGGTAATATAATGACAGGGGAGATAGTAGACCAGGGTAATATAATGACAGGAGATGGTAGACCAGGGTAATATAAACCAGGGTAATATAGACCAGGGTAATATAATGACAGTAGATGGTAGACCAGGGTAATATAATGACAGTATATGGTAGACCAGGGTAATATAATCACAGTAGATGGTAGACCAGGGAAATATAATGACATTAGATGGTAGACCAGGTAATATAATGACAGTAGATGGTAGACAAGGGAAATATAATGACAGTAGATGGTAGACCAGGGTAATATAGTGACAGTAGATGGTAGACCAGGGTAATATAATGACAGTAGAGGGTCAACCAGGGTAATATAATGACAGTAGATGGTAGACCAGGGTAATATAATGACAGTAGATGGCAGACCAGGGTAATATATGACAAATAGAGTTTAGACCAGGGTAATGTAATGACTGGAGATGGTAGACCAGGGTAATATAATGACAGTAGATGGTAGACCAGAGTAATATAATGACAGTAGATTGTAGACCAGGGTAATATAATGACAGGAGATGGTAGACCAGGGTAATATAAACCAGGGTAATATAGACCAGGGTAATATAATGACAGTAGGTGGTAGACCAGGGTAATATAATGACAGTAGAAGGGAGACCAGGGGAGAGTAGGGTAATATAATGACAGTAGATGGTAGACCAGGGTAATATAATGACAGTAGATGGTAGACCAGGGTATTATAATGACAGTAGATGGTAGACCATGGTAATATAATGACAGGAGATGGTAGACCAGGGTAATATAAACCAGGGTAATATAGACCAGGGTAATATAATGACAGTAGATGGTAGACCAGGGTAATATAATGACAGTATATGGTAGACCAGGGTAATATAATCACAGTAGATGGTAGACCAGGGTAATAATAATGACATTAGATGGTAGACCAGGGTAATATAATGACAGTAGATGGTAGACCAGGGTAATATAGTGACAGTAGATGGTAGACCAGGGTAATATAATGACAGTAGATGGTAGACCAGGGTGATATAATGACAGTAGAGTGTAGACCAGGGTAATATAATGACAGTAGATGGTAGACCAGGGTAATATAATGACAGTAGATGGCAGACCAGGGTAATATAATGACAGTAGAGTTTAGACCAGGGTAATGTAATGACAGGGGATGGTAGACCAGGGTAATATAATGACAGTAGATGGTCGACCAGGGTAATATAATGACAGTAGAGTTTAGACCAGGGTAATATAATAACAGGGGATGGTAGATCAGGGTAATATAATGCAGTAGATGGTAGACCAGGGTAATATAATGACAGTGGATGGTAGACCAGGGTAATATAATGACATTAGAGACCAGGGTAATATAATGACAGTAGATGGTAGACCAGGGTAATATAATGACAGTAGATGGTAGACCAGGGTAATATAATGACAGTAGATGGTAGACCAGGGTAATATAATGACAGTAGATAGTAGACCAGGGTAATATAATGACAGTAGATGGTAGACCAGGGTAATATAATGACCAGGGTAATAATGACAGTAGATGGTAGACCAGGGTAATATAATGACAGTAGATGGTAGACCAGGGTAATATAATGACAGTAGATGGTAGACCAGGGTAATATAATGACAGTAGATGGTAGACCAGGGTAATATAATGACAGTAGATGGTAGACCAGGGGAATATAATGACAGTAGAGGGGAGACCAGGGGAATATAATGACAGTAGATGGTATACCAGGGTAATATAATGACAGTAGATGGTAGACCAGGGTAATATAATGACAGTAGAGGGTCGACCAGGGTATTATAATGACAGTAGATGGTAGACCAGGGTAATATAATGACAGTAGATGGCAGACCAGGGTAATATAATGACAGTAGATGGCAGACCAGGGTAATATAATGACAAATAGAGGTTTAGACCAGGGTAATGTAATGACAGGGGATGGTAGACCAGGGTAATATAATGACAGTAGATGGTAGACCAGGGTAATATAATGACAGTGGATGGTAGACCAGGGTAATATAATGACAGTAGAGACCAGGGTAATATAATGACAGTAGATGGTAGACCAGGGTAATATAATGACAGTAGATGGTAGACCAGGGTAATATAATGACAGTAGATGGTAGACCAGGGTAATATAATGACAGGAGATGGTAGACCAGGGTAATATAAACCAGGGTAATATAGACCAGGGTAATATAATGACAGTAGATGGTAGACCAGGGTAATATAATGACAGTATATGGTAGACCAGGGTAATATAATCACAGTAGATGGTAGACGAGGGAAATAATAATGACATTAGATGGTAGACCAGGGTAATATAATGACAGTAGATGGTAGACCAGGGAAATATAATGACAGTAGATGGTAGACCAGGGTAATATAGTGACAGTAGATGGTAGACCAGGGTAATATAATGACAGTAGATGGTAGACCAGGGTATTATAATGACAGTAGATGGTAGACCAGGGTAATATAATGACAGTAGATGGTAGACCAGGGTAATATAATGACAGTAGAGTTTAGACCAGGGTAATATAATAACAGGGGATGGTAGATCAGGGTAATATAATGAAAGTAGATGGTAGACCAGGGTAATATATTGACATTAGAGACCAGGGTAATATAATGACAGTAGATGGTAGACCAGGGTAATATAATGACAGTAGAGGGGAGACCAGGATAATATAATGACAGTAGAGGGTAGACCAGGTTAATATAATGACAGTAGATAGTAGACCAGGGTATTATAATGACAGTAGATGGCAGACCAGGGTAAGATAATGACAGTAGATGGTAGACCAGGGTAATATAATGACAGTAGATGGCAGGCCAGGGTAATATAATGACAGTAGATGGTAGACCAGGGTAATATAATGACAGGGGATAGTAGACCAGGGTAATATATTGACAGTAGATGGCAGACCAGGGTCATATAATGACAGTGGATGGTAGACCAGGGTAATATAATGACAGTAGAGGGGAGACCAGGGTAATATAACGACAGTAGATGGTAGACCAGGGTAATATAATGACCGGGGATGGGAGACCAGGGTAATATAATCACAGTAGATGGTAGACCAGGCTAATATAATGACCGGGGATGGTAGACCAGGGTAATATAATCACAGTAGATGGTAGACCAGGCTAATATAATGACAGTAGATGGTAGACCAGGGTAATATAATGACAGTAGATGGTAGACCAGGGTGATATAATGACAGTAGATGGTAGACCAGGGTAATATAATGACAGTAGAGGGTAGACCAGGGTAATATAATGACAGTAGAAGGTAGACCAGGGTAATATAATGACAGTAGAAGGTAGACAAGGGTAATATAATAACAGTAGATGGTAGACCAGGGTAATATAATGACAGTAGAAACCAGGGTATTATAGTGACAGTAGATTGCAGACCAGGGTAATATAAACCAGGGTAATATAGACCAGGGTAATATAATGACAGTAGATGGTAGACCAGGGTAATATAATGACAGTATATGGTAGACCAGGGTAATATAATCACAGTAGATGGTAGACGAGGGAAATAATAATGACATTAGATGGTAGACCAGGGTAATATAATGACAGTAGATGGTAGACCAGGGAATTATAATGACAGTAGATGGTAGACCAGGGTAATATAATGACAGTAGATGGCAGACCAGGTAATATAATGACAGTAGAGTTTAGACCAGGGTAATGTAATGACAGGGGATGGTAGACCAGGGTAATATAATGACAGTAGATGGTAGACCAGGGTAATATAATGACAGTGGATGGTAGACCAGGGTAATATAATGACAGTAGATGGTAGACCAGGGTAATATAATGACAGTAGATGGTAGACCAGGGTAATATAATGACAGTAGATGATAGACCAGGGTAATATAATGACAGTAGATGGTAGACCAGGGTAATATAATGACAGTAGATGGTAGACCAGGGTAATATAATGACAGTAGATGGTGAGACCAGGGTAATATAATGACAGTAGAGGGTGGACCAGGGTAATATAATGACAGTAGATAGTAGACCAGGGTAATATAATGACAGTAGAGGGTGGACCAGGGTAATATAATGACAGTAGATGGCAGGCCAGGGTAATATAATGACAGTAGATGGCAGGCCAGGGTAATATAATGACAGTAGATGGTAGACCAGGGTAATATAATGACAGGGGATAGTAGACCAGGGTAATATAATGACAGTAGATGGTAGACCAGGGTAATATAATGACCGGGAATGGTAGACCAGGGTAATATAATGACAGTAGATGGTAGACCAGGCTAATATAATGCCCGGGGATGGTAGACCAGGGTAATATAATGACAGTAGATGGTAGACCAGGCTAATATAATGACAGTAGATGGTAGACCAGGGTAATATAATGACAGTAGATGGTAGACCAGGGTAATATAATGACAGTAGATGGTAGACCAGGGTAATATAATGACAGTAGATGGTAGACCAGGGTAAAATAATGACAGTAGATGGTAGACCAGGGTAATATAATGACAGTAGATGGTAGACAAGGGTAATATAATGACAGTAGATGGTAGACAAGGGTATTATAATAACAGTAGATGGTAGACCAGGGTAATATAATGACAGTAGATGGTAGACCAGGGTAATATAAACCAGGGTAATATAGACCAGGGTAATATAATGACAGTATATGGTAGACCAGGGTAATATAATGGCAGTATATGGTAGACCAGGGTAATATAATGACAGTATATGGTAGACCAGGTGATATAATGACAGTAGATGGTAGACTAGGGTAATATAATGACAGTAGATGGTAAACGAGGGTAATATAATGACAGTAGATGGTAAACCAGGGTAATAAAATGACAGTAGATGGTAGACCAGGGTAATATAATGACAGTAGATGGTAATATAATGACAGTAGATGGTAGACCAGGGTAATATAATGACAGTAGATGGAATACCAGGGTAATATAACCTGGGTAACCAGTAGAGGGTAAAATAATGACTTTAGATGGTAGACCAGGGTAATATATTGACAGTAGATGGTAGACCAGGGTAATATAATGACAGTAGATGGTTGACCAGGGTAATATAATGACAGTAGAGGTTAAAGTAATGACAGTAGATTGTAGAGTAGACCAGGGTCATATAATGGTAGTAGAGGGTAAAATATTAACAGCAGATGGTAGACCAGGGTTATTTTATGAGAGTAGATGGTAGACCAGGGTAATACCAGGGTAATATAATGACAGCAGACGGTAGACCAGGGTAATATAACCAGGTTAACCAGTAGAGGGTAAAATAATGAGTTTAGGTGGTAGACCTGGTCTGGTCTGGTCTACCTGACCTGGTCTGGTCTAGCTGGTCTGTCATAATATAATAGAGACAGTAATCTAGCTTGGCTGTCATATTTTAATAGAGACAGTAGATCTAGCTGGTCTTTCATATTATAAGAGAGAAGGTAGATCTAGCTGGTCAGTCATATTATAATAGAGACATTAGATCTAGCTGGTCTGTCATAATAAAATAGAGACAGTAGAATTAGCTGGTCTGTCATAATATAATAGAGACAGTAGATCTACCTGGTCTGTTATAATATCATAGAGACAGTAGATCTAGCTGGTCTGTCATAATATAATAACGACAGTAGATATAGCTGGTCTGTCATATTTGAATAGAGACAGTAGATCTAGGTGGTCTGTCATATTATAATTGAGACAATAGAATTAGCTGGTCTTTCATATTATAATAGAGACAGTAGATGTAGCTGGTCTGTCATAATAATATAATAGAAACAGTTGATCTAGCTGGTCTGTCATATTATCATAGAGACAGTAGAATTAGCTGGTCTGTCATAATATAATAGAGACAGTAGATCTAGCTGGTCTGTCATAATATAATAGAGACAGTAGATCTAGCTGGTCTGTCATAATATAATAGAGACAGTAGATCTAGCTGGTCTGTCATATTTGAATAGAGACAGTAGATCTAGCTGGTCTTTCATAATATAATAGAGACAGTAGATCTAGCTGGTCTGTCATAATATAATAGAGACAGTACAATTAGCTGGTCTGTCATAATATAATAGAGACAGTAGATCTAGCTGGTCTGTCAAGTTATAATAGAGACAGTAGATCTAGCTTGTCTGTCATATTTTAGTAGAGACAGTAGATCTAGCTGGTCTGTCATAATATAATAGAGACAGTAGATCTAGCTGGTCTGTCATAATATAATAGAGACAGTAGATCTAGCTGGTGTGGCATAAAATAATACAGACAGTAGATCTAGCTGGTCTGTCATAATATAATAGAGACAGTAGATCTACCTGGTCTGTCATAATATAATAGAGACAGTAGATCTAGCTGGTCTGTCATCATATAATAGAGACAGTAGAAAAAGCTGGTCTGTCATATTTTAATAGAGACAGCAGATCTAGCTCGTCTGTCATATTATAATAGAGACAGCAGATCTAGCTCGTCTGTCATATTATAAAAGAGACAGTATAATTAGCTGGTCTGTCATAATATAATAGAGACAGTAGATATAGCTGGACTGTCATAATTTAATAGAGACAGTAGATCTAGCTGGTCTGTCATATTATAATAGAGACAGTAGATCTAGCTGGTCTGTCATAATATAATAGAGGCAGTAGATCTAGCTGGTCTGTCATATTATAATAGAGACAATACAATTAGCTGGTCTGTCATAGATTAATAGAGACAGTAGATCTAGCTGGTCTGTCATAATATAATAGAGACAGTAGATCTAGCTTGTCTGTCATATTATAATAGAGACAGTAGTTCTAGCTGGTCTGTCAAAATATAATAGAGACAGTAGATCTAGCTGGTCTGTAATAATATAATAGAGACAGTAGATCTCGCTGGTCTGTCATAATCTAATAGAGACAGTAGATCTAGCTGGTCTGTCATAATATAATAGAGACAGTAGATCTAGCTGGTCTGTCATAATATAATAGAGACAGTAGATCTAGCTGGTCTGTAATATTATAATAGAGACAGTAGATATAGCTGGTCTGTCATAATATAATAGAGACAGTAGATCTAGCTGGTCTGTCATAATATAATTGGGACAGTAGATCTAGCTGGTCTGTCATAATATAATAGAGACAGTAGATCTAACTTGTCTGTCATATTATAATAGAGACAGTAGATCTAGCTGGTCTGTCAAATTATAATAGAGACAGTAGATCTAGCTGGTCTGTCATAATATAATAGAGACAGTAGATCTAGCTGGTCTGTCATAATATAATAGAGACAGTAGATCTAGCTGGTCTGGCATAATATAATAAAAACAGTAGATCTAGTTGGTCTGTCATTATATAATAGAGACAGTAGAATTATCTGGTCTGTCATAGATTAATAGAGACAGTAGATCTAGCGGGTCCTTCATAATATAATAGAGACAGTAGATCTAGCTGTTCTGTCATATTATAATAGAGACAGTAGAATTAGCTGGTCTGGCATAATATAATAGAGACAGTAGATCTACCTGGTCTGTTATAATATAATAGAGACAGTAGATCTCACTGGTCTATCATAATATAATAGAGACAGTAGATCTAGCTTGTCTGTCATATTATAATAGAGACAGTAGATCTAGCTGGTCTGTCATAATATAATAGAGACAGTAGATCTAGCTGGTCTGTCATATTATAATAGAGACAGTAGATCTAGCTTGTCTGTCATATTATAATAGAGACAGTAGATCTAGCTGGTCTGTCATATTATAATAGAGACAGTAGATATAGCTGGTCTGTCATAGTAAAATAGAGACAGTAGATATAGCTGGTCTGTCATAATATAATAAAGACAGTAGTTCTAGCTGGTCCTTCATAATATAATAGAGACAGTAGATCTAGCTTGTCTGTCATAATATAATAAAGACAGTAGATATAGCTGGTCTGTCATAATATAATAGAGACAGTAGATCTAGCTGGTCTGTCATAATATAATAGAGACAGTAGATCTAGCTGGTCTGTCATATTAATAGAGACAGTAGATCTAGCTGGTCTGTCATATTATAATAGAGACAGTAGATCTAGCTGGTCTGTCATAATATAATAGAGACAGTAGATCTAGCTGGTCTGTCATATTATAATAGAGACAGTAGATCTAGCTGGTCTGTCATATAATAGAGACAGTAGATTAGCTGGTCTGTCATAGATTAATAGAGACAGTAGATCTAGCTGGGTCTGTCATAATATAATAGAGACAGTAGATCTAGCTGGTCTGTCATAATATAATAGAGACAGTAGTTCTAGCTGGTCCTTCATAATATAATAGAGACAGTAGATCTAGCTGGTCTGTCATAATATAATAGAGACAGTAGATCTGTCATAATATAATGGTCTGTCATAATATAATAGAGACAGTAGATCTAGCTGGTCTGTCATATTATAATAGAGACACTAGATCTAGCTGGTCTGTCATAATATAATAGAGACAGTAGATCTAGCTGGTCTGTCATATTATAATAGAGACAGTAGATCTAGCTGGTCTGTCATATTATAATAGAGACAGTAGATCTAGCTGGTCTGTCATATTATAATAGAGACAGTAGATCTAGCTGGTCTGTCATAATATAATAGAGACAGTAGATATAGCTGGTCTGTCATAATATAATAGAGACAGTAGTTCTAGCTGGTCTTCATAATATAATAGAGACAGTAGATCTAGCTGGTCTGTCATAATATAATAAAGACAGTAGATATAGCTGGTCTGTCATAATAGTAATAGAGACAGAGACAGTAGATCTAGCTGGTCTGTCATAATATAATAGAGACAGTAGATCTAGCTGGTCTGTCATATTATATAGAGACAGTAGATTAGCTGGTCTGTCATATTATAATAGAGACAGTAGATCTAGCTGGTCTGTCATATTATAATAGAGACAGTAGATATAGCTGGTCTGTCATAATATAATAGAGACAGTAGATCTAGCTGGTCTGTCATAATATAATAGAGACAGTAGATCTAGCTGGTCTGTCATATTTTAATAGAGACAGTAGATCTAGCTGGTCTGTCATATTATAATAGAAACAGTAGATCAGGCTGGTCTGTCATAATATAATAGAGACAGTCGATCTAGCTGGTCTGTCATAATATAATAGAGACAGTAGATCTAGCTGGTCTGTCATATTTTAATAGAGACAGTAGATCTAGCTGGTCTGTCATATTTTAATAGAGACAGTAGATCTAGCTGGTCTGTCATATTATAATAGAGACAGTAGATCTAGCTGGTCTGTCATAATATAATAGAGACAGTAGATCTAGCTGGTCTGTCATAATATAATAGAGACAGTAGATCTAGCTGGTCTGTCATATTATAATAGAGACAGTAGATCTAGCTGGTCTGTCATAATATAATCGAGACAGTAGATCTAGCTGGTCTGTCATAATATAATAGAGACAGTAGATCTAGCTGGTCTGTCATATTATAATAGAGACAGTAGATCTAGCTGGTCTGTCATAATATAATAGAGACAGTAGATCTAGCTGGTCTGTCATAATATAATAGAGACAGTAGATCTAGCTGGTCTGTCATATTATAATAGTGACAGTAGATCTAGCTGGTCTGTCATATTATAATAGAGACAGTAGATCTAGCTGGTCTGTCATATATAATAGAGACAGTAGATCTAGCTGGTCTGTCATAATATAATAGAGACAGTAGATCTAGCTGGTCTGTCATAATATAATAGAGACAGTAGATCTAGCTGGTCTGTCATAATATAATAGAGACAGTAGATCTAGCTGGTCTGTCATAATATAATAGAGACAGTAGATCTAGCTGGTCTGTCATATTATAATAGAGACAGTAGATTAACTGGTCTGTCATAAATAGAGACTGGTCTGGTCATAATATAATAGAGACAGTAGATCTAGCTGGTCTGTCATATATAATAGAGACAGTAGATCTAGCTGGTCTGTCATATTATAATAGAGACAGTAGATCTAGCTGGTCTGTCATATTATAATAGAGACAGTAGATCTAGCTGGTCTGTCATAATATAATAGAGACAGTAGATCTAGCTGGTCTGTCATAATATAATAGAGACAGTAGATCTAGCTGGTCTGTCATATTATAATAGAGACAGTAGATCTAGCTGGTCTGTCATATTATAATAGAGACAGTAGATCTAGCTGGTCTGTCATAATATAATAGAGACAGTAGATCTAGCTGGTCTGTCATAATATAATAGAGACAGTAGATCTAGCTGGTCTGTCATATTATAATAGAGACAGTAGATCTAGCTGGTCTGTCATAATATAATAGAGACAGTAGATCTAGCTGGTCTGTCATAATATAATAGAGACAGTAGATCTAGCTGGTCTGTCATAATATAATAGAGACAGTAGATCTAGCTGGTCTGTCATAATATAATAGAGACAGTAGATCTAGCTGGTCTGTCATAATATAATAGAGACCATAGAATTAGCTGGTCTGTCATTATAATAGCGACAGTAGATCTAGCTGGTCTGTCATATTATAATAGAGACAGTAGATCTAGCTGGTCTGTCACATTATAATAGAGACAGTAGATCTAGCTAGTTTGTCATAATATAATAGAGACAGTAGATCTAGCCTGTCTGTCATATTATAATAGAGACAGTAGATCTAGCTGGTCTGTCATAATATTATAGAGACAGTAGATCTAGCCTGTCTGTCATATTATAATAGAGACAGTAGATCTAGCTGGTCTGTCATATTATAATAGAGACAGTAGATCTAGCTGGTCTGTCATAATATAATAGAGACAGTAGATCTAGCTGGTCTGTCATATTATAATAGAGACAGTAGATCTAGCTGGTCTGTCATATTTTAATAGAGACAGTAGATCTAGCTGGTCTGTCATAATATAATAGAGACAGTAGATCTAGCTGGTCTGTCATAATATAATAGAGACAGTAGATCTAGCTGTTCTGTCATATTATAATAAAGACAGTAGATCTAGCTTGTATGTCATAATATAATAGAGACAGTAGATCCTGCTGGTCTGTCATATTATAATAGAGACAGTAGATTGAGCTGGTCTGTAATATTATAAAAGAGACAGTAGATCGAGCTGGTCTGTCATATTATAATAGAGACAGTAGTTCTAGCTGGTCTGTCATATTATAATAGAGACAGACAATCTAGCTGGGCTGTCATATTATAATAGAGACTGTAGATTTAGCTGGTCTGTCATAATATAATAGAGACAGTAGATCTAGCTGGTCTGTCATAATATAATAAAGACAGTAGATCTAGCTGGTCTGTCATAATATAATAGAGACAGTAGATCTAGCTGGTCTGTCATAATATAATAGAGACAGTAGATCTAGCTGGTCTGTCATAATATAATAGAGACAGTAGATCTAGCTGGTCTGTCATATTATAATAGAGACAGTAGATCTAGCTGGTCTGTCATATTATAATAGAGACAGTAGATCTAGCTGGTCTGTCATATTATAATAGAGACAGTAGATCTAGCTGGTCTGTCATAATATAATAGAGACAGTAGATCTAGCTGGTCTGTCATAATTATAATAGAGACAGTAGATCTAGCTGGTCTGTCATATTTAATAGAGACAGTAGATCTAGCTGGTCTGTCATAATATAATAGAGACAGTAGATCTACCTGGTCTGTCATAATATAATAGAGACAGTAGATCTAGCTGGTCTGTCATATATAATAGAGACAGTAGATAGCTGGTCTTCATATTTTAATAGAGACAGTAGATCTAGCTGGTCTGTCATAGTATAATAGAGACAGTAGATTTAGCTGGTCTGTCATAATATAATAGAGACAGTAGATCTAGCTGGTCTGTCATAATATAATAGAGACAGTAGATCTAGCTGGTCTGTCATAATATAATAGAGACAGTAGATCTAGCTGGTCTGTCATAATATAATAGAGACAGTAGATCTAGCTGGTCTGTCATATTATAATAGAGACAGTAGATCTAGCTGGTCTGTCATATATAATAGAGACAGTAGATCTAGCTGGTCTGTCATAATATAATAGAGACAGTAGATCTAGCTGGTCTGTCATAATATAATAGAGACAGTAGATCTAGCTGGTCTGTCATAATATAATAGAGACAGTAGATCTAGCTGGTCTGTCATAATATAATAGAGACAGTAGATCTAGCTGGTCTGTCATATTATAATAGAGACAGTAGATCTAGCTGGTCTGTCATAATATAATAGAGACGTAGATATAGCTGGTCTGTCATAATATAATAGAGACAGTAGATCTAGCTGGTCTGTCATATTATAATAGAGACAGTAGATCTAGCTGGTCTGTCATAATATAATAAAGACAGTAGATAGCTGGTCTGTCATAATATAATAGAGACAGTAGATCTAGCTGGTCTGTCATATTATAATAGAGACAGTAGATCTAGCTGGTCTGTCATAATATAATAGAGACAGTAGATCTAGCTGGTCTGTCATATTATAATAGAGACAGTAGATCTAGCTGGTCTGTCATATATGATAGAGACAGTAGATCTAGCTGGTCTGTCATATTATAATAGAGACAGTAGATCTAGCTGGTCTGTCATATATATAATAGAGACAGTAGATAGATTAGCTGGTCTGTCATAATATAATAGAGACAGTAGATCTAGCTGGTCTGTCATAATATAATAGAGACAGTAGATCTAGCTGGTCTGTCATAATATAATAGAGACAGTAGATCTAGCTGGTCTGTCATAATATAATAGAGACAGTAGATCTAGCTGGTCTGTCATATTATAATAGAGACAGTAGAATTAGCTGGTCTGTCATAGATATAATAGAGACAGTAGATCTAGCTGGTCTGTCATAATATAATAGAGACAGTAGATCTAGCTGGTCTGTCATAATATAATAGAGACAGTAGATCTAGCTGGTCTGTCATAATATAATAGAGACAGTAGATCTAGCTGGTCTGTCATAATATAATAGAGACAGTAGATCTAGCTGGTCTGTCATAATATAATAGAGACAGTAGATCTAGCTGGTCTGTCATATTATAATAGAGACAGTAGATCTAGCTGGTCTGTCATAATATAATAGAGACAGTAGATCTAGCTGGTCTGTCATAATATAATAGAGACAGTAGATCTAGCTGGTCTGTCATATTATAATAGAGACAGTAGATCTAGCTGGTCTGTCATAATATAATAGAGACAGTAGATCTAGCTGGTCTGTCATAATATAATAGAGACAGTAGATCTAGCTGGTCTGTCATATTATAATAGAGACAGTAGATTAGCTGGTCTGTCATAATACAACAGAGACACTAGATCTATCTGGTCTTTCATAACATAATAGAGACAGTAGATCTAGCTGGACTGTCATATTATAATAGAGACAGTAGATCTAGCTGGTCTGTCATAATATAATAGAGACAGTAGATCTAGCTGGTCTGTCATAATATAATAGAGACAGTAGGTCTAGCTGGTCTGTCATAATATAATAGAGACAGTAGATCTACCTGGTCTGCAATAGTATAATAGAGACAGTAAATCTAGCTGGTCTGTCATAATATAATAGAGACAGTAGATCTAGCTGGTCTGTCATAATATAATAGAGACAGTAGATCTAGCTGGTCTGTCATATTATAATAGAGACAGTAGATCTAGCTGGTCTGTCATAATATAATAGAGACAGTAGATATAGCTGGTCTGTCATAATATAATAGAGACAGTAGATCTAGCTGGTCTGTCATATTATAATAGAGACAGTAGATCTAGCTGGTCTGTCATAATATAATAGAGACAGTAGATCTAGCTGGTCTGTCATAATATAATAGAGACAGTAGATCTAGCTGGTCTGTCATATTATAATAGAGACAGTAGATTTAGCTGGTCTGTCATATTATAATAGAGAGAGTAGATCTAGCTGGTCTGTCATAATATAATAGAGACAGTAGATCTAGCTGGTCTGTCATAATATTATAGAGACAGTAGATCTAGCTGGTCTGTCATAATATAATAGAGACAGTAGATCTAGCTGGTCTGTCATATTACAGAGACAGTAGATCTAGCTTGTCTGTCATATTATAATAGAGACAGTAGATCTAGCTGGTCTGTCATAATATAATAGAGACAGTAGATCTAGCTGTCTGTCATAATATAATAGAGACAGTAGATCTAGCTGGTCTGTCATAATATAATAGAGACAGTAGATCTAGCTGGTCTGTCATATTATATAGAGACAGTAGATTAGCTGGTCTGTCATAGATTAATAGAGACAGTAGATCTAGCTGGTCTGTCATAATATAATAGAGACAGTAGATCTAGCTGGTCTGTCATATTATAATAGAGACAGTAGATTAGCTGGTCTGTCATAGATTAATAGAGACAGTAGATCTAGCTGGTCTGTCATAATATAATAGAGACAGTAGATCTAGCTGGTCTGTCATATTATAATAGAGACAGACAGTAGATCTAGCTGGTCTGTCATAATATAATAGAGACAGTAGATCTAGCTGGTCTGTCATAATATAATAGAGACAGTAGATCTAGCTGGTCTGTCATATTATAATAGAGACAGTAGATCTAGCTGGTCTGTCATAATATAATAGAGACAGTAGATCTAGCTGGTCTGTCATAATATAATAGAGACAGTAGATCTAGCTGGTCTGTCATATTACAATAGAGAAAGTAGATCTAGCTGGTCTGTCATAATATAATAGAGACAGTAGATCTAGCTGGTCTGTCAATTGTATAATAGAGACAGTAGATCTAGCTGGTCTGTCATAATATAATAGAGACAGTAGATCTAGCTGGTCTGTCATAATATAATAGAGACAGTAGATCTAGCTGGTCTGTCATAATATAATAGAGACAGTAGATCTAGCTGGTCTGTCATAATATAATAGAGACAGTAGATCTAGCTGGTCTGTCATAATATAATAGAGACAGTAGATCTAGCTGGTCTGTCATAATATAATAGAGACAGTAGATCTAGCTGGTCTGTCATAATATAATAGAGACAGTAGATCTAGCTGGTCTGTCATAATATAATAGAGACAGTAGATCTAGCTGGTCTGTCATAATATAATAGAGACAGTAGATCTAGCTGGTCTGTCATATTATAATAGAGACAGTAGATCTAGCTGGTCTGTCATAATATAATAGAGACAGTAGATCTAGCTGGTCTGTCATAATATAATAGAGACAGTAGATCTAGCTGGTCTGTCATATTATAATAGAGACAGTAGATCTAGCTGGTCTGTCATAATATAATAGAGACAGTGATAAAGCTGGTCTGTCATAATATAATAGAGACAGTAGATCTAGCTGGTCTGTCATAATATAATAGAGACAGTAGATCTAGCTGGTCTGTCATATTATAATAGAGACAGTAGATCTAGCTGGTCTGTCATAATATAATAGAGACAGTAGATATAGCTGGTCTGTCATAATATAAATAGAGACAGTAGATCTAGCTGGTCTGTCATAATATAATAGAGACAGTAGATCTAGCTGGTCTGTCATAATATAATAGAGACAGTAGATCTAGCTGGTCTGTCATATTATAATAGAGACAGTAGATCTAGCTGGTCTGTCATAGATATAATAGAGACAGTAGATCTAGCTGGTCTGTCATAATATAATAGAGACAGTAGATCTAGCTGGTCTGTCATATTATAATAGAGACAGTAGATCTAGCTGGTCTGTCATAATATAATAGAGACAGTAGATCTAGCTGGTCTGTCATGATATAATAGAGACAGTAGATCTAGCTGGTCTGTCATTATAATGGAGACAGTAGATCTAGCTGGTCTGTCATAATATAATAGAGACAGTAGATCTAGCTGGTCTGTCATGATACAATAGAGACAGTAGATCTAGCTGGTCTGTCATTATAATGGAGACAGTAGATCTAGCTGATCTGTCATAAAATAATAGAGACAGTAGATCTAGCTGGTCTGTCATAATATAATAGAGACAGTAGATCTAGCTGGTCTGTCATAATATAATAGAGACAGTAGATCTAGCTGGTCTGTCATAATATAATAGAGACAGTAGATCTAGCTGGTCTGTCATAATATAATAGAGACAGTAGATCTAGCTGGTCTGTCATAATATAATAGAGACAGTAGATCTAGCTGGTCTGTCATAATATAATAGAGACAGTAGATCTAGCTGGTCTGTCATAATATAATAGAGACAGTAGATCTAGCTGGTCTGTCATATTATAATAGAGACAGTAGATCTAGCTGGTCTGTCATAATATAATAGAGACAGTAGATCTAGCTGGTCTGTCATAATATAATAGAGACAGTAGATCTAGCTGGTCTGTCATAATATAATAGAGACAGTAGATCTAGCTGGTCTGTCATAATATAATAGAGACAGTAGATCTAGCTGGTCTGTCATAATATAATAGAGACAGTAGATCTAGCTGGTCTGTCATAATATAATAGAGACAGTAGATCTAGCTGGTCTGTCATATTATAATAGAGACAGTAGATCTAGCTGGTCTGTCATAATATAATAGAGACAGTAGATCTAGCTGGTCTGTCATATTATAATAGAGACAGTAGATCTAGCTGGTCTGTCATATTATAATAGAGACAGTAGATCTAGCTGGTCTGTCATAATATAATAGAGACAGTAGATCTAGCTGGTCTGTCATAATATAATAGAGACAGTAGATCTAGCTGGTCTGTCATAATATAATAGAGACAGTAGATCTAGCTGGTCTGTCATAATATAATAGAGACAGTAGATCTAGCTGGTCTGTCATAATATAATAGAGACAGTAGATCTAGCTGGTCTGTCATAATATAATAGAGACAGTAGATCTAGCTGGTCTGTCATAATATAATAGAGACAGTAGATCTAGCTGGTCTGTCATATTATAATAGAGACAGTAGATCTAGCTGGTCTGTCATATTATAATAGAGACAGTAGATCTAGCTGGTCTGTCATAATATAATAGAGACAGTAGATCTAGCTGGTCTGTCATAATATAATAGAGACAGTAGATCTAGCTGGTCTGTCATAATATAATAGAGACAGTAGATCTAGCTGGTCTGTCATAATTATAATAGAGACAGTAGATCTAGCTGGTCTGTCATAATATAATAGAGACAGTAGATCTAGCTGGTCTGTCATAATATAATAGAGACAGTAGTATCTAGCTGGTCTGTCATAATATAATAGAGACAGTAGATCTAGCTGGTCTGTCATAATATAATAGAGACAGTAGATCTAGCTGGTCTGTCATAATATAATAGAGACAGTAGATCTAGCTGGTCTGTCATATTATAATAGAGACAGTAGATCTAGCTGGTCTGTCATAATATAATAGAGACAGTAGATCTAGCTGGTCTGTCATAATATAATAGAGACAGTAGATCTAGCTGGTCTGTCATATTATAATAGAGACAGTAGATCTAGCTGGTCTGTCATATTATAATAGAGACAGTAGATCTAGCTGGTCTGTCATAATATAATAGAGACAGTAGATCTAGCTGGTCTGTCATAATATAATAGAGACAGTAGATCTAGCTGGTCTGTCATAATATAATAGAGACAGTAGATCTAGCTGGTCTGTCATAATATAATAGAGACAGTAGATCTAGCTGGTCTGTCATAATATAATAGAGACAGTAGATCTAGCTGGTCTGTCATAATATAATAGAGACAGTAGATCTAGCTGGTCTGTCATATTATAATAGAGACAGTAGATCTAGCTGGTCTGTCATATTATAATAGAGACAGTAGATCTAGCTGGTCTGTCATATTATAATAGAGACAGTAGATCTAGCTGGTCTGTCATAATATAATAGAGACAGTAGATCTAGCTGGTCTGTCATATTATAATAGAGACAGTAGATCTAGCTGGTCTGTCATATTATAATAGAGACAGTAGATCTAGCTGGTCTGTCATAATATAATAGAGACAGTAGATCTAGCTGGTCTGTCATAATATAATAGAGACAGTAGATCTAGCTGGTCTGTCATAATATAATAGAGACAGTAGATCTAGCTGGTCTGTCATATTATAATAGAGACAGTAGATCTAGCTGGTCTGTCATATTATAATAGAGACAGTAGATCTAGCTGGTCTGTCATATTATAATTGAGACAGTAGATCTAGCTGGTCTGTCATAATATAATAGAGACAGTAGATCTAGCTGGTCTGTCATAATATAATAGAGACAGTAGATCTAGCTGGTCTGTCATATTATAATAGAGACAGTAGATCTAGCTGGTCTGTCATAATATAATAGAGACAGTAGATCTAGCTGGTCTGTCATAATATAATAGAGACAGTAGATCTAGCTGGTCTGTCATATTTTAATAGAGACAGTAGATCTAGCTGGTCTGTCATATTATAATAGAGACAGTAGATCTAGCTGGTCTGTCATAATATAATAGAGACAGTAGATCTAGCTGGTCTGTCATATTATAATAGAGACAGTAGATCTAGCTGGTCTGTCATAATATAATAGAGACAGTAGATCTAGCTGGTCTGTCATATATAATAGAGACAGTAGATCTAGCTGGTCTGTCATAATATAATAGAGACAGTAGATCTAGCTGGTCTGTCATAATATAATAGAGACAGTAGATCTAGCTGGTCTGTCATAATATAATAGAGACAGTAGATCTAGCTGGTCTGTCATAATATAATAGAGACAGTAGATCTAGCTGGTCTGTCATAATATAATAGAGACAGTAGATCTAGCTGGTCTGTCATAATATAATAGAGACAGTAGATCTAGCTGGTCTGTCATAATATAATAGAGACAGTAGATCTAGCTGGTCTGTCATATATATAATCGAGACAGTAGATCTAGCTGGTCTGTCATAATATAATAGAGACAGTTGATCTAGCTGGTCTGTCATAATATAATAGAGACAGTAGATCTAGCTAGTCTGTCATAATATAATAGAGACAGTAGATCTAGCTAGTCTGTCATCTTATAATAGAGGCAGTTGATCTAGCTGGTCTGTCATCTTATAATAGAGACAGTAGATCTAGCAGGTCTGTCATATTATAATAGAGACAGTAGATCTAGCTGGTCTGTCATAATACAATAGAGACAGTATATCTAGCTGGTCTGTCATGATATAATAGAGACAGTAGAACTAGCTGGTCTGTCATATTATAATAGAGACAGTAGATCTAGCTGGTCTGTCATAATATAATAGAGGCAGTAGGTCTAGCTGGTCCGTCATATTATAATAGAGACAGTAGATCTAGCTGGTCTGTCATAATATAATAGAGACAGTAGATCTAGCTGGTCTGTCATAATATATAGAGACAGTAGATCTAGCTGGTCTGTCATAATATAATAGAGACAGTAGATCTAGCTGGTCTGTCATAATATAATAGAGACAGTAGATCTAGCTGGTCTGTCATATTATAATAGAGACAGTAGATCTAGCTGGTCTGTCATAATATAATAGAGACAGTAGATCTAGCTGGTCTGTCATAATATAATAGAGACAGTAGATCTAGCTGGTCTGTCATATTATAATAGAGACAGTAGATCTAGCTGGTCTGTCATAATATAATAGAGACAGTAGATCTAGCTGGTCTGTCATAATGTCTAGCTGGTCTGTCATAATATAATAGAGAGTAGATCTAGCTGGTCTGTCATATTATAATAGAGATAGTAGATCTAGCTGGTCTGTCATAATATAATAGAGACAGTAGATCTAGCTGGTCTGTCATAATATAATAGAGACAGGAGATCTAGCTGGTCTGTCATATTATAATAGAGACAGTAGATCTAGCTGGTCTGTCATAATATAATAGAGACAGTAGATCTAGCTGGTCTGTCATAATATAATAGAGACAGTAGATCTAGCTGGTCTGTCATATTATAATAGAGACAGTAGATCTAGCTGGTCTGTCATAATATAATAGAGACAGTAGATCTAGCTGGTCTGTCATATTATAATAGAGACAGTAGATCTAGCTGGTCTGTCATAATATAATAGAGACAGTAGATCTAGCTGGTCTGTCATAATATAATAGAGACAGTAGATCTAGCTGGTCTGTCATATTATAATAGAGACAGTAGATCTAGCTGGTCTGTCATATTATAATAGAGACAGTAGATCTAGCTGGTCTGTCATAATATAATAGAGACAGTAGATCTAGCTGGTCTGTCATAATATAATAGAGACAGTAGATCTAGCTAGCTGGTCTGTCATAATACAATAGAGACAGTAGATCTAGCTGGTCTGTCATAATATAATAGAGACAGTAGATCTAGCTGGTCTGTCATAATATAATAGAGACAGTAGATCTAGCTGGTCTGTCATATTATAATAGAGACAGTAGATCTAGCTGGTCTGTCATATTATAATAGAGACAGTAGATCTAGCTGGTCTGTCATATTATAATAGAGACAGTAGATATAGCTGGTCTGTCATAATATAATAGAGACAGTAGATCTAGCTGGTCTGTCATAATATAATAGAGACAGTAGATCTAGCTGGTCTGTCATATTATAATAGAGACAGTAGATCTAGCTGGTCTGTCATATTATAATAGAGACAGTAGATCTAGCTGGTCTGTCATAACATAATAGAGATAGTAGATCTACCTGGTCTGTCATATATAATAGAGACAGTAGATCTAGCTGGTCTGTCATATATAATAGAGACAGTAGATCTAGCTGGTCTGTCATATTATAATAGAGACAGTAGATCTAGCTGGTCTGTCATAATATAATAGAGACAGTAGATCTAGCTGGTCTGTCATAATATAATAGAGACAGTAGATCTAGCTGGTCTGTCATAATATAGACAGACAGATCTAGCTGGTCTGTCATAATATAATAGAGACAGTAGATCTAGCTGGTCTGTCATATTATAATAGAGACAGTAGATCTAGCTGGTCTGTCATAATATAATAGAGACAGTAGATCTAGCTGGTCTGTCATAATATAATAGAGACAGTAGATCTAGCTGGTCTGTCATAATATAATAGAGACAGTAGATCTAGCTGGTCTGTCATAATATAATAGAGACAGTAGATCTAGCTGGTCTGTCATAATATAATAGAGACAGTAGATCTAGCTGGTCTGTCATATATAATAGAGACAGTAGATCTAGCTGGTCTGTCATAATATAATAGAGACAGTAGATCTAGCTGGTCTGTCATAATATAATAGAGACAGTAGATCTAGCTGGTCTGTCATATTATAATAGAGACAGTAGATCTAGCTGGTCTGTCATAATATAATAGAGACAGTAGATCTAGCTGGTCTGTCATAATATAATAGAGACAGTAGATCTAGCTGGTCTGTCATATTATAATAGAGACAGTAGATCTAGCTGGTCTGTCATAATATAATAGAGACAGTAGATCTAGCTGGTCTGTCATAATATAATAGAGACAGTAGATCTAGCTGGTCTGTCATAATATAATAGAGACAGTAGATCTAGCTGGTCTGTCATATTATAATAGAGACAGTAGATCTAGCTGGTCTGTCATAATATAATAGAGACAGTAGATCTAGCTGGTCTGTCATAATATAATAGAGACAGTAGATCTAGCTGGTCTGTCATAATATAATAGAGACAGTAGATCTAGCTGGTCTGTCATAATATAATAGAGACAGTAGATCTAGCTGGTCTGTCATAATATAATAGAGACAGTAGATCTAGCTGGTCTGTCATATTATAATAGAGACAGTAGATCTAGCTGGTCTGTCATAATATAATAGAGACAGTAGATCTAGCTGGTCTGTCATAATATAATAGAGACAGTAGATCTAGCTGGTCTGTCATAATATAATAGAGACAGTAGATCTAGCTGGTCTGTCATAATATAATAGAGACAGTAGATCTAGCTGGTCTGTCATAATATAATAGAGACAGTAGATCTAGCTGGTCTGTCATAATATAATAGAGACAGTAGATCTAGCTGGTCTGTCATATATAATAGAGACAGTAGATCTAGCTGGTCTGTCATAATATAATAGAGACAGTAGATCTAGCTGGTCTGTCATAATATAATAGAGACAGTAGATCTAGCTGGTCTGTCATATTATAATAGAGACAGTAGATCTAGCTGGTCTGTCATAATATAATAGAGACAGTAGATCTAGCTGGTCTGTCATAATATAATAGAGACAGTAGATCTAGCTGGTCTGTCATATTATAATAGAGACAGTAGATCTAGCTGGTCTGTCATAATATAATAGAGACAGTAGATCTAGCTGGTCTGTCATAATATAATAGAGACAGTAGATCTAGCTGGTCTGTCATATTATAATAGAGACAGTAGATCTAGCTGGTCTGTCATATTATAATAGGAGACAGTAGATCTAGCTGGTCTGTCATAATATAATAGAGACAGTAGATCTAGCTGGTCTGTCATAATATAATAGAGACAGTAGATCTAGCTGGTCTGTCATAATATAATAGAGACAGTAGATCTAGCTGGTCTGTCATAATATAATAGAGACAGTAGATCTAGCTGGTCTGTCATAATATAATAGAGACAGTAGATCTAGCTGGTCTGTCATAATATAATAGAGACAGTAGATCTAGCTGGTCTGTCATAATATAATAGAGACAGTAGATCTAGCTGGTCTGTCATAATATAATAGAGACAGTAGATCTAGCTGGTCTGTCATAATATAATAGAGACAGTAGATCTAGCTGGTCTGTCATAATATAATAGAGACAGTAGATCTAGCTGGTCTGTCATAATATAATAGAGACAGTAGATCTAGCTGGTCTGTCATATTAATAGAGACAGTAGATCTAGCTGGTCTATAATATAGAGACAGTAGATCTAGCTGGTCTGTCATATTATAATAGAGACAGTAGATCTAGCTGTCTGTCATAATATAATAGAGACAGTAGATCTAGCTGGTCTGTCATAATATAATAGAGACAGTAGATCTAGCTGGTCTGTCATAATATAATAGAGACAGTAGATCTAGCTGGTCTGTCATATTTAATAGAGACAGTAGATCTAGCTGGTCTGTCATATTATAATAGAGACAGTAGATCTAGCTGGTCTGTCATAATATAATAGAGACAGTAGATCTAGCTGGTCTGTCATAATATAATAGAGACAGTAGATCTAGCTGGTCTGTCATAATATAATAGAGACAGTAGATCTAGCTGGTCTGTCATATTATAATAGAGACAGTAGATCTAGCTGGTCTGTCATAGATATAATAGAGACAGTAGATCTAGCTGGTCTGTCATAATATAATAGAGACAGTAGATCTAGCTGGTCTGTCATATTATAATAGAGACAGTAGATCTAGCTGGTCTGTCATAGATTAATAGAGACAGTAGATTTAGCTGGTCTGTCATAGTTATAGATATAATAATAATAGAGACAGTAGATCTAGCTTGTCTGTCATATTATAATAGAGACAGTAGATCTAGCTGGTCTGTCATATTATAATAGAGACAGTAGATCTAGCTGGTCTGTCATAATATAATAGAGACAGTAGATCTAGCTGGTCTGTCATAATATAATAGAGACAGTAGATCTAGCTGGTCTGTCATAATATAATAGAGACAGTAGATCTAGCTGGTCTGTCATAATATAATAGAGACAGTAGATCTAGCTGGTCTGTCATAATATAATAGAGACAGTAGATCTAGCTGGTCTGTCATAATATAATAGAGACAGTAGATCTAGCTGGTCTGTCATAATATAATAGAGACAGTAGATCTAGCTGGTCTGTCATAATATAATAGAGACAGTAGATCTAGCTGGTCTGTCATAATATAATAGAGACAGTAGATCTAGCTGGTCTGTCATAATATAATAGAGACAGTAGATCTAGCTGGTCTGTCATAATATAATAGAGACAGTAGATCTAGCTGGTCTGTCATAATATAATAGAGACAGTAGATCTAGCTGGTCTGTCATAATATAATAGAGACAGTAGATCTAGCTGGTCTGTCATAATATAATAGAGACAGTAGATCTAGCTGGTCTGTCATAATATAATAGAGACAGTAGATCTAGCTGGTCTGTCATAATATAATAGAGACAGTAGATCTAGCTGGTCTGTCATATTATAATAGAGACAGTAGATCTAGCTGGTCTGTCATAATATAATAGAGACAGTAGATCTAGCTGGTCTGTCATAATATAATAGAGACAGTAGATCTAGCTGGTCTGTCATATATAATAGAGACAGTAGATCTAGCTGGTCTGTCATAATATAATAGAGACAGTAGATCTAGGTCTGTCATAATATAATAGAGACAGTAGATCTAGCTGGTCTGTCATAATATAATAGAGACAGTAGATCTAGCTGGTCTGTCATATTATAATAGAGACAGTAGATTAGCTGGTCTGTCATAGATTAATAGAGACAGTAGATCTAGCTGGTCTGTCATAATATAATAGAGACAGTAGATCTAGCTGGTCTGTCATATTATAATAGAGACAGTAGATCTAGCTGGTCTGTCATATTATAATAGAGACAGTAGATTAGCTGGTCTGTCATAGATATAATAGAGACAGTAGATCTAGCTGGTCTGTCATAATATAATAGAGACAGTAGATCTAGCTGGTCTGTCATATTATAATAGAGACAGTAGATCTAGCTGGTCTGTCATATTATAATAGAGACAGTAGATCTAGCTGGTCTGTCATAATATAATAGAGACAGTAGATCTAGCTGGTCTGTCATAATATAATAGAGACAGTAGATCTAGCTGGTCTGTCATAATATAATAGAGACAGTAGATCTAGCTGGTCTGTCATATATAATAGAGACAGTAGATCTAGCTGGTCTGTCATATTATAATAGAGACAGTAGATCTAGCTGGTCTGTCATAATATAATAGAGACAGTAGATCTAGCTGGTGGTCTGTCATAATATAATAGAGACAGTAGATCTAGCTGGTCTGTCATAATATAATAGAGACAGTAGATCTAGCTGGTCTGTCATATTATAATAGAGACAGTAGATCTAGCTGGTCTGTCATAATATAATAGAGACAGTAGATCTAGCTGGTCTGTCATAATATAATAGAGACAGTAGATCTAGCTGGTCTGTCATAATATAATAGAGACAGTAGATCTAGCTGGTCTGTCATAATATAATAGAGACAGTAGATCTAGCTGGTCTGTCATAATATAATAGAGACAGTAGATCTAGCTGGTCTGTCATAATATAATAGAGACAGTAGATCTAGCTGGTCTGTCATATTATAATAGAGACAGTAGATCTAGCTGGTCTGTCATAATATAATAGAGACAGTAGATCTAGCTGGTCTGTCATATATAATAGAGACAGTAGATCTAGCTGGTCTGTCATAATATAATAGAGACAGTAGATCTAGCTGGTCTGTCATAATATAATAGAGACAGTAGATCTAGCTGGTCTGTCATATTATAATAGAGACAGTAGATCTAGCTGGTCTGTCATAATATAATAGAGACAGTAGATCTAGCTGTCTGTCATATTATATAGAGACAGTAGATTAGCTGGTCTGTCATAGATATAATAGAGACAGTAGATCTAGCTGGTCTGTCATATTATAATAGAGACAGTAGATCTAGCTGGTCTGTCATATTATAATAGAGACAGTAGATCTAGCTGGTCTGTCATAGATTATAGAGACAGTAGATTTAGCTGGTCTGTCATAATATAATAGAGACAGTAGATCTAGCTGGTCTGTCATATTATATAATATAATAGAGACAGTAGATCTAGCTGGTCTGTCATATTATAATAGAGACAGTAGATCTAGCTGGTCTGTCATATTATAATAGAGAGATCAGTAGATCTAGCTGGTCTGTCATAATATAATAGAGACAGTAGATCTAGCTGGTCTGTCATAATATAATAGAGACAGTAGATAATAGAGAGACAGTAGCTGGTCTGTCATAATATAATAGAGACAGTAGATCTAGCTGCTTGTCTGTCATATTATAATAGAGACAGTAGATCTAGCTGGTCTGTCATAATATAATAGAGACAGTAGAATTAGCTGGTAGATGTCATAATATAATAGAGACAGTAGATATAGCTGGTCTGTCATAATATAATAGAGACAGTAGATCTAGCTGGTCTGTCATATATAATAGAGACAGTAGATCTAGCTGGTCTGTCATAATATAATAGAGACAGTAGATCTAGCTGGTCTGTCATAATATAATAGAGACAGTAGATCTAGCTGGTCTGTCATAATATAATAGAGACAGTAGATCTAGCTGGTCTGTCATAATATAATAGAGACAGTAGATCTAGCTGGTCTGTCATAATATAATAGAGACAGTAGATCTAGCTGGTCTGTCATAATATAATAGAGACAGTAGATCTAGCTGGTCTGTCATATTATAATAGAGACAGTAGATCTAGCTGGTCTGTCATAATATAATAGAGACAGTAGATCTAGCTGGTCTGTCATAATGAGACAGTGTCATAATATATATAGAGAGACAGTAGATATAGCTGGTCTGTCATAATATAATAGAGACAGTAGATCTAGCTGGTCTGTCATATTATAATAGAGACAGTAGATCTAGCTGGTCTGTCATATTATAATAGAGACAGTAGATTAGCTGGTCTGTCATAGATATAATAGAGACAGTAGATCTAGCTGGTCTGTCATAATATAATAGAGACAGTAGATCTAGCTGGTCTGTCATAATATAATAGAGACAGTAGATCTAGCTGGTCTGTCATATTATAATAGAGACAGTAGATTAGCTGGTCTGTCATAGATTAATAGAGACAGTAGATCTAGCTGGTCTGTCATAATATAATAGAGACAGTAGATCTAGCTGGTCTGTCATATTATAATAGAGACAGTAGATCTAGCTGGTCTGTCATATTATAATAGAGACAGTAGATCTAGCTGGTCTGTCATAATTATAATAGAGACAGTAGATCTAGCTGGTCTGTCATAATATAATAGAGACAGTAGATAGATAGCTGGTCTGTCATATTATAATAGAGACAGTAGATCTAGCTGGTCTGTCATAATATAATAGAGACAGTAGATCTAGCTGGTCTGTCATAATATAATAGAGACAGTAGATCTAGCTGGTCTGTCATAATATAATAGAGACAGTAGATCTAGCTGGTCTGTCATATTATAATAGAGACAGTAGATCTAGCTGGTCTGTCATAATATAATAGAGACAGTAAATCTAGCTGGTATGTAATAATATAAAAGAGACAGTAGATCTAGCTGGTCTGTCATAATATAATAGAGACAGTAGATCTAGCTGGTCTGTCATAATATAATAGAGACAGTAGATCTAGCTGGTCTGTCATATTATAATAGAGACAGTAAATCTAGCTGGTCTGTCATAATATAATAGACACAGTAGATCTAGCTGGTCTGTCAAACTATAAAAGAGACAGTATATCTAGATGGTCTGTCATAATATAATAGAGACAGTAGATCTAGCTGGTCTGTCATATAAAAATACAGTAGATCTAGCTGGTCTGTAATAACATAATAGAGACAGTATTATAGCTTGTCTGTCATATTATAATAGAGTCAGTAGATCTAGCTGGTCTGTCATAATACAATAGAGACAGTAGATCTAGCTGGTCTGTAATAACATAATAGAGACAGTAGATATAGCTGGTCTGTCATATTATAATAGAGACAGTAGACCTAGCTGGTCTGTCATATTATAATAGAGACAGTAGATCTAGCTGGTCTGTCATATTATAATAGAGACAGTAGATCTAGCTGGTCTGTCATAATATAATAGAGACAGTAGATCTAGCTGGTCTGTCATAATATAATAGAGACAGTAGATCTAGCTGGTCTGTCATATTATAATAGAGACAGTAGATCTAGCTGGTCTGTCATAGATTAATAGAGACAGTAGATCTAGCTGGTCTGTCATAATATAATAGAGACAGTAGATCTAGCTGGTCTGTCATAATATAATAGAGAGGATAGATCTAGCTGGTCTGTCATAATATAATAGAGACAGTAGATCTAGCCTGTCTGTCATGATATAATAGAGACAGTAGATCTAGCTGGTCTGTCATTATAATGGAGACAGTAGATCTAGCTGGTCTGTCAAATTATAATAGTGACAGTAGATCTAGCTGGTCTGTCATAATATAATAGAGAGTATAGAGCTAGCTGGTCTGCCATAATATAATAGAGACAGTAAATCTAGCTGGTTTGTCATAATATAATAGAGAGTATAGATCTAGCTGGTCTGCCATAGTATAAAAGAGACTGTAGATCTAGCTGGTCTGTCATATTATAAAAGAGACAGTAGATCTAGCTGGTCTGTCATAATATAATAGAGACAGTAGATCTAGCTGGTCTGTCATAATATAATAGAGACAGTAGATCTAGCTGGTCTGTCATAATATAATAGAGACAGTAGATCTAGCTGGTCTGTCATAATATAATAGAGACAGTAGAATTAGCTGGTCTGTCATAATATAATAGAGACAGTAGATCTAGCTGGTCTGTCATAATATAATAGAGACAGTAGATCTAGCTGGTCTGTCATATTATAATAGAGACATAGATCTAGCTGGTCTGTCATATTATAATAGAGACAGTAGATCTAGCTGGTCTGTCATAATATAATAGAGACAGTAGATCTAGCTGGTCTGTCATAATATAATAGAGACAGTAGATCTAGCTGGTCTGTCATAATATAATAGAGACAGTAGATCTAGCTGGTCTGTCATATTATAATAGAGACAGTAGATTAGCTGGTCTGTCATAATTAATAGAGACAGTAGATCTAGCTGGTCTGTCATAATATAATAGAGACAGTAGATCTAGCTGGTCTGTCATATTATAATAGAGACAGTAGATCTAGCTGGTCTGTCATATTATAATAGAGACAGTAGATCTAGCTGGTCTGTCATAATATAATAGAGACAGTAGATCTAGCTGGTCTGTCATAATATAATAGAGACAGTAGATCTAGCTGGTCTGTCATATTATAATAGAGACAGTAGATCTAGCTGGTCTGTCATAATATAATAGAGACAGTAGATCTAGCTGGTCTGTCATATATAATAGAGACAGTAGATCTAGCTGGTCTGTCATAATATAATAGAGACAGTAGATCTAGCTGGTCTGTCATATTATAATAGAGACAGTAGATCTAGCTGGTCTGTCATAATATAATAGAGACAGTAGAATTAGCTGGTCTGTCATAATATAATAGAGACAGTAGATATAGCTGGTCTGTCATAATATAATAGAGACAGTAGATCTAGCTGGTCTGTCATATTATAATAGAGACAGTAGATCTAGCTGGTCTGTCATAATATAATAGAGACAGTAGATAAAGCTGGTCTGTCATAATATAATAGAGACAGTAGATCTAGCTGGTCTGTCATATTATAATAGAGACAGTAGATCTAGATGGTCTGTCATAATATAATAGAGACAGTAGATCTAGCTGGTCTGTCATAATATAATAGAGACAGTAGATCTAGCTGGTCTGTCATATTATAATAGAGACAGTAGATTTAGCTGGTCTGTCATAGATCTGTCATATAGAGAGACAGTAGATCTAGCTGGTCTGTCATAATATAATAGAGACAGTAGATCTAGCTGGTCTGTCATATTATAATAGAGACAGTAGATCTAGCTGGTCTGTCATAGATCTAGCTATATATAATAGAGACAGTAGATGGTCTGTAGCTGGTCTGTCATATTATAATAGAGACAGTAGATTAGCTGGTCTGTCATAGATAATAGAGATCTAGCTGGTAGATAATATAGCTGTAGATCTGGTCTGTCATATATATAATAGAGACAGTAGATCTAGCTGGTCTGTCATATTATAATAGAGACAGTAGATTAGCTGGTCTGTCATAATATAATAGAGACAGTAGATTTAGCTGGTCTGTCATAATATAATAGAGACAGTAGATCTAGCTGGTCTGTCATATTATAATAGAGACAGTAGATCTAGCTGGTCTGTCATATTATAATAGAGACAGTAGATCTAGCTGGTCTGTCTGTCAGTAGATATAATATAATAGACAGTAGATCTAGCTGGTCTGTCATAATATAATAGAGACAGTAGATCTAGCTGGTCTGTCATATTATAATAGAGACAGTAGATCTAGCTGGTCTGTCATAATATAATAGAGACAGTAGATCTAGCTGGTCTGTCATAATATAATAGAGACAGTAGATCTAGCTGGTCTGTCATAATATAATAGAGACAGTAGATCTAGCTGGTCTGTCATATTATAATAGAGACAGTAGATCTAGCTGGTCTGTCATAATATAATAGAGACAGTAGAATCTAGCTGGTCTGTCATAATATAATAGAGACAGTAGATCTAGCTGGTCTGTCATAATATAATAGAGACAGTAGATCTAGCTGGTCTGTCATATATAATAGAGACAGTAGATCTAGCTGGTCTGTCATATTATAATAGAGACAGTAGATCTAGCTGGTCTGTCATAATATAATAGAGACAGTAGATCTAGCTGGTCTGTCATAATATAATAGAGACAGTAGATCTAGCTGGTCTGTCATAATATAATAGAGACAGTAGATCTAGCTGGTCTGTCATAATATAATAGAGACAGTAGATCTAGCTTGTCTGTCATATTATCATAGAGACAGTAGATTTAGCTGGTCTGTCATAGATTAATAGAGACAGTAGATCTAGCTGGTCTGTCATAATATAATAGAGACAGTAGATCTAGCTTGTCTGTCATATTATAATAGAGACAGTAGATCTAGCTGGTCTGTCATAATATAATAGAGACAGTAGATCTAGCATGTCTGTCATATTATCATAGAGACAGTAGAATTAGCTGGTCTGTCATAGATTAATAGAGACAGTAGATCTAGCTGGTCTGTCATATTATAATAGAGACAGTAGATCTAGCTGGTCTGTCATAATATAATAGAGACAGTAGATCTAGCTGGTCTGTCATAATTATAATAGAGACAGTAGATCTAGCTTGTCTGTCATATTATAATAGAGACAGTAGATCTAGCTGGTCTGTCATAATATAATAGAGACAGTAGATCTAGCTTGTCTGTCATAATATAATAGAGACAGTAGATCTAGCTGGTCTGTCATATATAATAGAGACAGTAGATCTAGCTGGTCTGTCATATTATAATAGAGACAGTAGATCTAGCTGGTCTGTCATATTATAATAGAGAGAGTAGATCTAGCTGGTCTGTCATAATATAATAGAGACAGTAGATCTAGCTGGTCTGTCATAATATAATAGAGACAGTAGATCTAGCTGGTCTGTCATAATATAATAGAGACAGTAGATCTAGCTGGTCTGTCATAATATAATAGAGACAGTAGATCTAGCTGGTCTGTCATAATATAATAGAGACAGTAGATCTAGCTGGTCTGTCATAATATAATAGAGACAGTAGATCTAGCTGGTCTGTCATATTATAATAGAGACAGTAGATCTAGCTGGTCTGTCATAATATAATAGAGACAGTAGATCTAGCTGGTCTGTCATATTATAATAGAGACAGTAGATAGATAGCTGGTCTGTCATAATATAATAGAGACAGTAGATCTAGCTGGTCTGTCATAATATAATAGAGACAGTAGATCTAGCTGGTCTGTCATAGTTATAATAGAGACAGTAGATCTAGCTGGTCTGTCATAATATAATAGAGACAGTAGATCTAGCTGGTCTGTCATAATATAATAGAGACAGTAGATCTAGCTGGTCTGTCATATTATAATAGAGACAGTAGATCTAGCTGGTCTGTCATATAATATAATAGATAGACAGTAGAGACAGTATCTAGCTGGTCTGTCATAATATAATAGAGACAGTAGATCTAGCTGGTCTGTCATAATATAATAGAGACAGTAGATCTAGCTGGTCTGTCATATTATAATAGAGACAGTAGATCTAGCTGGTCTGTCATAATATAATAGAGACAGTAGATCTAGCTGGTCTGTCATAATATAATAGAGACAGTAGATCTAGCTGGTCTGTCATATTACAATAGAGACAGTAGATGTAGATGGTCAGTCATAATATAATAGAGACAGTAGATCTAGCTGGTCTGTCATAATATAATAGAGACAGTAGATATAGCTTGTCTGTCATATTATCATAGAGACAGTAGATTTAGCTGGTCTGTCATAGATTAATAGAGACAGTAGATCTAGCTGGTCTGTCATAATATAATAGAGACAGTAGATCTAGCTTGTCTGTCATATTATAATAGAGACAGTAGATCTAGCTGGTCTGTCATATAATAGAGACAGTAGTTATAATAGAGACAGTAGATCTAGCTTGTCTGTCATATTATAATAGAGACAGTAGATCTAGCTGGTCTGTCATAATATAATAGAGACAGTAGATCTAGCTGGTCTGTCATAATATAATAGAGACAGTAGATCTAGCTGGTCTGTCATAATATAATAGAGACAGTAGATCTAGCTGGTCTGTCATATTATAATAGAGACAGTAGATCTAGCTGGTCTGTCATAATATAATAGAGACAGTAGATCTAGCTGGTCTGTCATAATATAATAGAGACAGTAGATCTAGCTGGTCTGTCATAATATAATAGAGACAGTAGATCTAGCTGGTCTGTCATAATATAATAGAGACAGTATAAAGCTAGATCTGCTGGTCTGTCATAATATAATAGAGACAGTAGATCTAGCTGGTCTGTCATATTATAATAGAGACAGTAGATCTAGCTGGTCTGTCATAATATAATAGAGACAGTAGATTAGCTGGTCTGTCATAATATAATAGAGACAGTAGATCTAGCTGGTCTGTCATAATATAATAGAGACAGTAGATCTAGCTGGTCTGTCATATTATAATAGAGACAGTACAATTAGCTGGTCTGTCATAATATAATAGAGACAGTAGATCTAGCTGGTCTGTCATAATATAATAGAGACAGTAGATCTAGCTGGTCTGTCATAATATAATAGAGCCAGTAGATCTAGCTGGTCTGTCATATTATAATAGAGACAATACAATTAGCTGGTCTGCCATAGATTAATAGAGACAGTAGATCTAGCTGGTCTGTCATAATATAATAGAGGCAGTAGATCTAGCTGGTCTGTCATTATATAATAAAGACAGTAGATCTAGCTGGACTGTCATATTATAATAGAGACAGTACAATTAGCTGGTCTGTCATAGATTAATAGAGACAGTAGATCTAGCTGGTCTGTCATATTATAATAGAGACAGTAGATCTAGCTGGTCTGTCATAATATAATAGAGACAGTAGATCTAGCTGGTCTGTCATAGTTATAATAGAGACAGTAGATCTAGCTGGTCTGTCATAATATAATAAAGACAGTAGATAAAGCTGGTCTGTCATAATATAATAGAGACAGTAGATCTAGCTTGTCTGTCATATTATAATAGAGACAGTAGATCTAGCTGGTCTGTCATAATATAATAGAGACAGTATAATTAGCTGGTGTGTCATAATATAATAGAGACAGTAGATATAGCCGGACTGTCATAATATAATAGAGACAGTAGATCTAGCTGGTGTGTCATATTATAATAGAGACATTAGATCTAGCTGGTCTGTCATATTATAATAGAGACAGTACAATTAGCTGGTCTGTCATAGATTAATAGAGACAGTAGATCTAGCTGGTCTGTCATAATATAATAGAGACAGTAGATCTAGCTGGTCTGTCATAATATAATAGAGACAGTAGATCTAGCTGGTCTGTCATATTATAATAGAGACAATACAATTAGCTGGTCTGTCATAGATTAATAGAGACAGTAGATCTAGCTGGTCTGTCATAATATAATAGAGACAGTAGATCTAGCTGGTGTGTCATATTATAATAGAGACATTAGATCTAGCTGGTCTGTCATATTATAATAGAGACAGTACAATTAGCTGGTCTGTCATAGATTAATAGA
>NW_024608614.1:45000-70065 GCF_018296145.1 Oncorhynchus tshawytscha | reverse complement strand
TGGAGAGTATATGTCCTGTTATAAAGAGTTGGATAGTCTTTTAATGGAGAGTTGATATGTCTGGTTAATGGAGAAGTTGTATGTCTGGTTATGAAGAGTTTGCTATGTCTGGTTAATAGAAGAGTGGTATGTCTGGTTACATGAGATTGACTATGTCTGGTTAATGTAGAGTTGATTAGGTCTGATTCTGAAGTTGATATGTCTGGTTAATGGAGAGTTGATATGTCTTGTTAATGGAGAGTTGATATGTCTGGTTATGCAGCCAGGAGTTTATTAATATGTCTGGTTAATGCAGCCCGAGAGTTTGATAGTCGGTTAATGAGATTGATATGTCTGGTTAAATGAAGAGTTGATATGTCTGGTAATGCAGCAAGAGAGTTGATATGTCCTGTTTAATGCGAGTTGATATGTCTGGTTAATGTGATTTGGATATGTCTGGTTATGGAGATTATATTCTGGTTATATGAAAGGTGATATGTCTGGTTAATGAAGATTGATATGTCTGGTTAATGTAGAGTTGCTATTCTGGTAATGCAGCCAAGAGTGATATTCTGCTTAATGAGAGGTTGATATGTCCTGGTTTTTTTTAAATGAGAGTTTGGATATTTTGGTTAAATGGAGCGTTTGATAGTTCTGGTTTATGCAGAAGGTGATATTTCTGGTTCTGAAGAGTTGATATTTCTGGTTATGAGAGTTTGATATTCTGGTTACTGGAAGTTGATATGTTGATTCATGGATATTTTTGTATGTCTGGTTATGAAAGGTGATATGTCCTGTTAATGGAGAGTTGGTATGTTCTGTTAATTGAGGTGATCTGGTCTGGTAATGCAGAGTTTGATATGCCTGGTTAATAGATTTGCTATGTCTGGTTAATGAAGAGTTGATATGTCTGGTTTAATGAGATTGATATGTCTGGTTAATGCCGCAGGAGAGTTGATATTCTGGTTTTAGAGTTGATAGTCTGGTTAATTCGCACAGATATTGATTGTCCTGGTTAATGAAGAGGTGATATGTCTGGTTTTAATGAAGAGTTGATATGTCTGGTTAAATGAAGAGTTGATATGTCGTTAATGCAACTGGTTAATGAAGAGAGTGATATGTCTGGTTAATGAAGAGAGAGTTGATATGTCTGGTTAATGAAGAGTTGATATGTCTGGTTAATGAAGAGTTGATATGTCTGGTTAATGAAGAGTTGATATGTCTGGTTAATGAAGAGCTTGATATGTCTGGTTAATGAAGAGTTGATATGTCTGGTGAATGGAGAGTTGATATGTCTGGTTAATGCAGCCAGAGAGTGATATGTCTGGTTAATGAAGAGTTGATATGTCTGGTTAATGCAGCCAGAGAGTTGATATGTCTGGTTGATGAGCCAGAGAGTTGATATGTCTGGTTAATAAAGAGTTGATATGTCTGGTTAATGAAGAGTTGATATGTCTGGTTAATGGAGAGTTGATATGTCTGGTTAATGAAGAGTTGATATGTCTGGTTAATGGAGTTGATATGTCTGGTTAATGAAGAGTTGATATGTCTGGTTAGTGAAGAGTTGATATGTCTGGTTAATGAAGAGGTGATATGTCTGGTTAATGAAGAGGTGATATGTCTGGTTAATGCAGCCAGAGAGTTGATATGTCTGGTTAATGAAGAGTCTGATATGTCTGGTTAATGAAGAGAGATATGTCTGGTTATATGTCTGGTTAATGAAGAGTTGATATGTCTGGTTAATGGAGAGTTGATATGTCTGGTTAATGAAGAGTTGATATGTCTGGTTAATGAAGAGTTGATATGTCTGGTTAATGGAGAGTTGATATGTCTGGTTAATGGAGAGTTGATATGTCTGGTTAATGAAGAGTTGATATGTCTGGTTAATGCAGCCAGAGAGTTGATATGTCTGGTTAATGAAGAGTTGATATGTCTGGTTAATGAAGAGTTGATATGTCTGGTTAATGGAGAGTTGATATGTCTGGTTAATGAAGAGTTGATATGTCTGGTTAATGAAGAGTTGATATGTCTGGTTAATGGAGAGTTGATATGTCTGGTTAATGAAGAGTTGATATGTCTGGTTAATGGAGAGTTGATATGTCTGGTTAATGAAGAGTTGATATGTCTGGTTAATGGAGAGTTGATATGTCTGGTTAATGAAGAGTTGATATGTCTGGTTAATGAAGAGTTGATATGTCTGGTTAATGAAGAGTTGATATGTCTGGTTAATGGAGAGTTGATATGTCTGGTTAATGGAGAGTTGATATGTCTGGTTAATGAAGAGAGTTGATATGTGATATGTCTGGTTAATGAGCCAGAGTTGATATGTCTGGTTAATGAAGAGTTGATATGTCTGGTTAATGGAGAGTTGATATGTCTGGTTAATGAAGAGTTGATATGTCTGGTTAATGAAGAGAGTTGATATGTCTGGTTAATGAAGAGTTGATATGTCTGGTTAATGGAAGAGTTGATATGTCTGGTTAATGAAGAGTTGATATGTCTGGTTAATGAGAGTTGATATGTCTGGTTAATGAAGAGTTGATATGTCTGGTTAATGAAGAGTTGATATGTCTGGTTAATGAAGAGGTGATATGTCTGGTTAATGAAGAGTTGATATGTCTGGTTAATGAAGAGTTGATATGTCTGGTTAATGAAGAGTTGATATGTCTGGTTAATGGAGAGTTGATATGTCTGGTTAATGGAGAGTTGATATGTCTGGTTAATGAAGAGTTGATATGTCTGGTTAATGTCTGGTTGAGTTGATATGTCTGGTTGAAGAGTTGATATGTCTGGTTAATGGAGAGTTGATATGTCTGGTTATATGAAGAGTGCAGCCAAGAGTGATATGTCTGGTTAATGCAGCAGAGTTGATATGTCTGGTTAATGGAGAGTTGATATGTCTGGTTAATGAAGAGTTGATATGTCTGGTTAATGGAGAGTTGATATGTCTGGTTAATGGAGAGTTGATATGTCTGGTTAATGATGCTGGTTAATGGAGAGTGATATGTCTGGTTAATGCAGCCAGAGTTGATATGTCTGGTTAATGAGAGTGATATGTCTGGTTAATGAAGAGTTGATATGTCTGGTTAATGAAGAGTTGATATGTCTGGTTAATGAAGAGTTGATATGTCTGGTTAATGAAGAGTTGATATGTCTGGTTAATGAAGAGTTGATATGTCTGGTTAATGAAGAGTTGATATGTCTGGTTAATGAAGAGTTGATATGTCTGGTTAATGGAGAGTTGATATGTCTGGTTAATGAAGAGAGTTGATATGTCTGGTTAATGGAGAGTTGATATGTCTGGTTAATGAAGAGTTGATATGTCTGGTTAATGCAGCTGGTTAATGCAGAGAGTTGATATGTCTGGTTAATGAAGAGTTGATATGTCTGGTTAATGAAGAGTTGATATGTCTGGTTAATGAAGAGTTGATATGTCTGGTTAATGAAGAGTTGATATGTCTGGTTAATGAAGAGTTGATATGTCTGGTTAATGAAGAGAGTTGATATGTCTGGTTAATGAAGAGTTGATATGTCTGGTTAATGAAGAGTTGATATGTCTGGTTAATGAAGAGTTGATATGTCTGGTTAATGGAGCCAGAGAGTTGATATGTCTGGTTAATGAAGAGGTGATATGTCTGGTTAATGGAAGAGTTGATATGTCTGGTTAATGAAGAGTTGATATGTCTGGTTAATGAAGAGATATGTCTGGTTAATGATATGTCTGGTTAATGGAAGTTGATATGTCTGGTTAATGAGAGTTGATATGTCTGGTTAATGAAGAGTTGATATGTCTGGTTAATGGAGAGTTGATATGTCTGGTTAATGAAGAGTTGATATGTCTGGTTAATGAGCCAGAGGTTGATATGTCTGGTTAATGCAGCCAGAGAGTTGATATGTCTGGTTAATGGAGAGTTGATATGTCTGGTTAATGAAGAGTTGATATGTCTGGTTAATGCAGCCAGAGAGTTGATATGTCTGGTTAATGAAGAGAGTTGATATGTCTGGTTAATGAAGAGTTGATATGTCTGGTTAATGGAGAGTTGATATGTCTGGTTAATGCAGCCAGAGTTGATATGTCTGGTTAATGGAGAGTTGATATGTCTGGTTAATGAAGAGTTGATATGTCTGGTTAATGGAGAGTTGATATGTCTGGAAGAGTTGATATGTCTGCCAGAAGAGTTGATATGTCTGGTTAATGGAGAGTTGATATGTCTGGTTAATGAGAGTTGATATGTCTGGTTAATGCAGCCAGAGAGTTGATATGTCTGGTTAATAAAGATTGAATGTCTGGTTAAGTTGATATGTCTGGTTAATGAAGAGTTGATATGTCTGGTTAATGAGTCTGGTTAATGCAGAGTTGATATGTCTGGTTAATGAAGAGTTGATATGTCTGGTTAATGAAGAGTTGATATGTCTGGTTAATGGAGAGTTGATATGTCTGGTTAATGCAGATATGTCTGGTTAATGAAAGTTGATATGTCTGGTTAATGAAGAGTTGATATGTCTGGTTAATGAAGAGTTGATATGTCTGGTTAATGGAGAGTTGATATGTCTGGTTAATGGAGAGTTGATATGTCTGGTTAATGGAGAGTTGATATGTCTGGTTAATGAAGAGTTGATATGTCTGGTTAATGGAGAGTTGATATGTCTGGTTAATGAAGAGTTGATATGTCTGGTTAATGCTGGTTAGCAGCAGAGAGTTGATATGTCTGGTTAATGAAGAGTTGATATGTCTGGTTAATGAAGAGTTGATATGTCTGGTTAATGAAGAGTTGATATGTCTGGTTAATGAAGAGTTGATATGTCTGGTTAATTGATATGTCTGGTTAATGAGAGTTGATATGTCTGGTTAATGGAGAGTTGATATGTCTGGTTAATGGAGAGTTGATATGTCTGGTTAATGCAGCCAGAGAGTTGATATGTCTGGTTAATGGAGAGTTGATATGTCTGGTTAATGGAGAGTTGATATGTCTGGTTAATGAAGAGGTTGATATGTCTGGTTAATGCAGCCAGAGAGTTGATATGTCTGGTTAATGGAGAGTTGATGATGATATGTCTGGTTAATGAAGAGTTGATATGTCTGGTTAATGCAGCCAGAGAGTTGATATGTCTGGTTAATGGAGAGTTGATATGTGATATGTATGTCTGGTTAATGGAGAGTTGATATGTCTGGTTAATGGAGAGTTGATATGTCTGGTTAATGCAGCCATGTCTGGTTAGAGTTGATATGTCTGGTTAATGAAGAGTTGATATGTCTGGTTAATGAAGAGATTGATATGTCTGGTTAATGGAGAGTTGATATGTCTGGTTAATGGAGAGTTGATATGTCTGGTTAATGCAGCCAGAGAGTTGATATGTCTGGTTAATGGAGAGTTGATATGTCTGGTTAATGAAGAGTTGATATGTCTGGTTAATGCAGCCAGAGAGTTGATATGTCTGGTTAATGGAGAGTTGATATGTCTGGTTAATGAAGAGTTGATATGTCTGGTTAATGGAGAGTTGATATGTCTGGTTAATGGAGAGAGTTGATATGTCTGGTTAATGGAGAGTTGATATGTCTGGTTAATGGAGAGTTGATATGTCTGGTTAATGCAGCCTGGTTAGAGAGTTGATATGTCTGGTTAATGGAGAGTTGATATGTCTGGTTAATGGAGAGTTGATATGTCTGGTTAATGAAGAGTTGATATGTCTGGTTAATGCAGCCAGAGAGTTGATATGTCTGGTTAATGGAGAGTTGATATGTCTGGTTAATGGAGAGTTGATATGTCTGGTTAATGGAGAGTTGATATGTCTGGTTAATGGAGAGTTGATATGTCTGGTTAATGAAGTTGATATGAGTTGATATGTCTGGTTAATGGAGAGTTGATATGTCTGGTTAATGGAGAGTTGATATGTCTGGTTAATGGCCAGAGTTGATATGTCTGGTTAATGAAGAGAGTTGATATGTCTGGTTAATGAGAGTTGATATGTCTGGTTAATGAAGAGTTGATATGTCTGGTTAATGGAAGATATGTCTGGTTAGTGGAGAGTTGATATGTCTGGTTAATGAAGAGTTGATATGTCTGGTTAATGCAGCCAGAGAGTTGATATGTCTGGTTAATGGAGAGTTGATATGTCTGGTTAATGAAGAGTTGATATGTCTGGTTAATGCAGCCAGAGTTGATATGTCTGGTTAATGGAGAGAGTTGATATGTCTGGTTAATGGAGAGTTGATATGTCTGGTTAATGGCCAGAGGTTGATATGTCTGGTTAATGGAGAGTTGATATGTCTGGTTAATGGAGAGTTGATATGTCTGGTTAATGAAGAGTTGATATGTCTGGTTAATGAAGAGTTGATATGTCTGGTTAATGAAGAGTTGATATGTCTGGTTAATGCAGCCAGAGAGTTGATATGTCTGGTTAATGCAGTTGATATGTCTGGTTAATGAAGAGTTGATATGTCTGGTTAATGAAGAGTTGATATGTCTGGTTAATGGAGAGTTGATATGTCTGGTTAATGGAGAGTTGATATGTCTGGTTAATGAAGAGTTGATATGTCTGGTTAATGGAGAGTTGATATGTCTGGTTAATGAAGAGGTGATATGTCTGGTTAATGGAGAGTTGATATGTCTGGTTAATGGAGAGTTGATATGTCTGGTTAATGAAGAGGTGATATGTCTTGTTAATGAAGAGGTGATATGTCTGGTTAATGCAGCCAGAGAGTTGATATGTCTGGTTAATGGAGAGTTGATATGTCTGGTTAATGAAGAGTTGATATGTCTGGTTAATGCAGCCAGAGAGTTGATATGTCTGGTTAATGCAGCCAGAGAGTTGATATGTCTGGTTAATGGAGAGGTGATATGTCTGGTTAATGGAGAGTTGATATGTCTGGTTAATGGAGAGTTGATATGTCTGGTTAATGCAGCCAGAGAGTTGATATGTCTGGTTAATGGAGAGGTGATATGTCTGGTTAATGAAGAGTTGATATGTCTGGTTAATGAAGAGTTGATATGTCTGGTTAATGCAGCCAGAGAGTTGATATGTCTGGTTAATGAAGAGTTGATATGTCTGGTTAATGGATATGTCTGGTTAATGAAGAGTTGATATGTCTGGTTAATGAAGAGATATGTCTGGTTAATGAAGATTGATGTCTGAGTTGATATGTCTGGTTAATGGAGAGTTGATATGTCTGGTTAATGAAGAGTGATATGTCTGGTTAATGGAGAGTTGATATGTCTGGTTAATGCAGCCAGAGAGTTGATATGTCTGGTTAATGGAGTTGATATGTCTGGTTAATGAGAAGAGTTGATATGTCTGGTTAATGAAGAGTTGATATGTCTGGTTAATGAAGAGGTGATATGTCTGGTTAATGAGAGTTGATATGTCTGGTTAATGAAGAGTTGATATGTCTGGTTAATGGAGAGTTGATATGTCTGGTTGATGAAGAGTTGATATGTCTGGTTAATGCAGCCAGAGAGTTGATATGTCTGGTTAATGCAGCCATTGATATGTCTGGTTAATGGAGAGAGTTGATATGTCTGGTTAATGAAGAGTTGATATGTCTGGTTAATGCAGCCAGAGAGTTGATATGTCTGGTTAATGGAGAGTTGATATGTCTGGTTAATGATATGTCTGGTTAATGCAGCCAGAGAGTTGATATGTCTGGTTAATGGAGAGAGTGATATGTCTGGTTAATGGAGAGAGTTGATATGTCTGGTTAATGAAGAGTTGATATGTCTGGTTAATGAAGAGTTGATATGTCTGGTTAATGCAGCCAGAGAGTTGATATGTCTGGTTAATGCAGCCAGAGAGTTGATATGTCTGGTTAATGAAGAGTTATATGTCTGGTTAGATGGAGAGTTGATATGTCTGGTTAATGGAGAGTTGATATGTCTGGTTAATGAAGAGTTGATATGTCTGGTTAATGAAGAGTTGATATGTCTGGTTAATGCAGCCAGAGAGTTGATATGTCTGGTTAATGGAGAGTTGATATGTCTGGTTAATGCAGCCAGAGAGTTGATATGTCTGGTTAATGGAGAGTTGATATGTCTGGTTAATGAAGCTATTCACACATTTTGTATGGTTGCATAGAAATGGTATATTATTGGTCCACGGGACCCGTCATTATTTTTCTCGGGAAACAGGAAGGAGCTTGGTGGGGACGTCCCGGGATACAGGCCACTGGTATTAAACCCTAACACACACACACACACACCGGTATTAAACCCTAACACACACACTCTCACATCTGCAGGTCAGTTTCAGCATGAGGTGTTACTAATTACTTTAATGAGCAGCGGAGAGAGAGGGAGGAAGAGGAGAGAGAGGGAGGAAGAGGAGAGAGAGGGAGGAAGAGGAGAGAGAGGGAGGAAGAGGAGAGAGAGGGAGGAAGAGCGAGCACAATAGCTGTGTGTGAAAGGGAGAGAGGGAGGAAGAGAGCCCAGCTAGCATCTAATGTGTATTAGGAAAGTTCTCCAACTGATTTGACATGGGGAATAGTTCAGAGAACACTAAAAAACAACGTTCTACTGTGGGAATTTCAGTACTTCAGCATCACTTTTTGTGCAGGTTTTCATGAAGAGAACTTTCCATTAAAACCTCAAGAAAACATTAAAGTTCAAGTAACGTTCTAAGAATGTTATTTCAAGACATCTACATTCCGTTCTCAGCATTAACAAAACTCTCTCTATCCTCTAGTTAAGTGTGTTCAGGTGTGTTGCCAAGCCCACTAACTGGCTACACCTGATGTTCATAGTGCTCGTTTCCTTTGAAATGTGGTCTGTTTGAATAGACCAAAATGAACAGCTTTGTATGCATGAACAAACATGGCATGTTCGCTCCATCCTGGTGGCCCAGTGGACTAATTCCATGGTTAGAGAACACAAGATCATAGGTTCAAATCTCACTGACTCTGCTACAATAAAACGACATGTGTTTGCATGACTAATACCTAAGCAGATATGTGTTTGGCAGTGTATTGGCCGTCCGGGTTTGGGCCGTGGCCCAGTGCCGTCCGGGTTTGGCCCAGCGCCGTCCGGGTTTGGCCGGTGTAGGCCGTGCCGTCCGGGTTTGGCCGGTTGGCCCAGCGCCGTCCGGGTTTGGCCGGTGTAGGCCGTGATTGGCCTAGCGCTGTCCGGGTTTGGCTGGGTTTGGCCGGTGTAGGCCGTGATTGGCCCAGCGCCGTCCGGGTTTGGCCGGTGTAGGCCGTGATTGGCCCAGTGCCGTCCGGGTTTGGCCAGTGTAAGCAGTCAATGTCAATAAGAATTTGTTCTTAGCTGACTTGCCTAGTTAAATAAAGGTTCAATTCATTAATAGAGATACATGGTCTTCACATACTGAGACAGAGGAGCACTGTTGCCTAGTTAAATAAAGATATATACATGCTGAGACAGAGGAGCACTGTTTTGCCTAGTTAAATAAAGATATATACATACTGAGACAGAGGAGCACTGTTTTGCCTAGTTAAATAAAGATATATACATACTGAGACAGAGGAGCACTGTTTTGCCTAGTTAAATAAAGATATATACATACTGAGATAGAGCCATACGAAGCCATACGTTTCCTGACCAGTAAAACTAAACGTTTTTGAATCATTCTGAGAAGGAAGTGAACATTTAGCCTGTTCTGGGAACTAAAATGTTTAGGTTGCAGGGAGGTTCTGAGAATGTTTAGGATGCAGGGAGGTTCTGAGAACGTTTAGGATGCAGGGAGGTTCTTTAGAGAATTCTGTTTTAGGTTGCAGGGAGGTTCTGAGAATGTTTAGGATGCAGGGAGGTTCTGAGAATGTTTAGGATGCAGGGAGGTTCTGAGAATGTTTAGGATGCAGGGAGGTTCTGAGAACGTTTAGGATGCAGGGAGGTTCTGAGAACGTTTAGGATGCAGGGAGGTTCTGAGAATGTTTAGGTTGCAGGGAGGTTCTGAGAATGTTTAGGTTGCAGGGAGGTTCTGAGAATGTTTAGGTTGCAGGGAGGTTCTGAGAATGTTTAGGTTGCAGGGAGGTTCTGAGAACGTTTTATTATGGTTCCTTGAATGTTTTCTTCTGAGGTTTTCTGTTCTTAGAACGTCAATAAATTATTGGTTAGTTACAAAGAAAAAGCCATATCTCTGTCCAGTGTCTGTTGTTTTGCCCATCTTAATCTTTTCTTTTTATTGGCCAGTCTGAGATATGGCTTTGTCTTTGTAACTCTGTCTAGAAGGCCAGCATCCCGGAGTTGCCTCTTCACTGTTGACATTGAGACTGGTGTTTTGCGGGTACTATTTAATGAAGCTGCCAGTTGAGGACTTGTGAGGCGTCTGTTTCTCAAACTAGACACTCTAATGTACTTGTCCTCTTGCTCAGTTGTGCACCGGGGCCTCCCACTCCTCTTTCTATTCTGGTTAGAGCCAGTTTGCGCCTTTCTGTGAAGGGAGTAGTACACAGCGTTGTACGAGATCTTCAGTTTCTTGGCCATTTCTCGCATGGAACAGCCTTCATTTCTCAGAACAAGAATAGACTGACGAGTTTCAGAAGAAAGTTATTTGTTTCTGGCCATTTTGAGCATGTAATCGAACCCACAAATGCTGATGCTCCAGATACTCAACTAGTCTAAAGAAGGACGGTTTTATTGCTTCTTTAATCAGGACGACAGTTTTCAGCTGTGATAACATAATTGCAAAAGGGTTTTCTAATGATCAATTCTCCTTTTAAAATTATAAACTTGGATTAGCTAACACAACGTGCCATTGGAACACAGTAGTGATGGTTGCTGATAATGGGCCCCTGTACGCCTATGTAGATATTCCATTTAAAAAATCTGGCGTTTCCAGCTGATTTGATACAATGTTGCACATCACTATCCACAGTGTTGGTCCAGCCCAAGTGGTGATTTGATACAATGTTGCACATCACTATCCACAGTGTTGGTCCAGCCCAAGTGGTGATTTGATACAATGTTGCACATCACTATCCACAGTGTTGGTCCAGCCCAAGTGGTGATTTGATACAATGTTGCACATCACTATCCACAGTTTGGTCCAGCCCAAGTGGTGATTTGATACAATGTTGCACATCACTATCCACAGCATTGGTCCAGCCCAAGTGGATGATTTGATACAATGTTGCACATCACTATCCACAGTGTTGGTCCAGCCCAAGTGGTGATTTGATACAATGTTGCACATCACTATCCACAGTGTTGGTCCAGCCCAAGTGGGGATTTGATACAATGTTGCACATCACTAGCAATTCTAGCTCAACTCAAGACAGATGGAAAGGGAGGCAGACAGATGGATTTTACTAGTAGATACTACTGTTTTTATTTGTTGACTTCAGGCCTACTGTATTTTACTAGTTTGATGATGGAAGTTCTAGGTCTACTGTATTTTACTAGTTGATGAAGTTCTAGGAATTTTACTAGTTCTTCTAGGTCTACTGTATTTTACTAGGTCTTGTATTTTACTAGTTGATGATGGAGTTCTAGGTCTACTGTATTTTACTAGTTGATGATGGAAGTTCTCTACTGTATTTTACTAGTTGATGATCTACTGTATTTTACTAGTTGATGATGGAAGTTCTAGGTCTACTGTATTTTACTATTTTACTATGATGGAAGTTCTAGGTCTACTGTATTTTACTAGTTGATGATGGATGGAAGTTCTAGGTTCTAGGATGGAAGTTCTACTGTATTTTACTAGTTGATGATGGAAGTTCTAGGTCTACTGTATTTTACTAGTTGATGATGGAAGTTCTAGGTCTACTGTATTTTACTAGTTGATGATGGAAGTTCTAGGTCTACTGTATTTTACTAGTTGATGATGGAAGTTCTAGGTCTACTGTATTTTACTAGTTGATGATGGAAGTTCTAGGTCTACTGTATTTTACTAGTTGATGATGGAAGTTCTAGGTCTACTGTATTTTACTAGTTGATGATGGAAGTTCTAGGTCTACTGTATTTTACTAGTTGATTTTACTATGGATGGAGTTCTAGGTCTACTGTATTTTACTAGTTGATGATGGAAGTTCTAGGTCTACTGTATTTTACTAGTTGATGATGGAAGTTCTAGGTCTACTGTATTTTACTAGTTGATGATGGAAGTTCTAGGTCTACTGTATTTTACTAGTTGATGATGGAAGTTCTAGGTCTACTGTATTTTACTAGTTGATGATGGAAGGTCTACTGTATTTTACTAGTTGATGATGGAAGTTCTAGGTCTACTGTATTTTACTAGTTGATGATGGAAGTTCTAGGTCTACTGTATTTTACTAGTCTTCTACTGTATTTTACTAGTTGATGATGGAAGTTCTATTTTACTAGTTGATGATGGAAGTTCTACTGTATTTTACTAGTTGATGATGGAAGTTCTACTGTATTTTACTAGTTGATGATGAAGTTCTAGGTCTACTGTATTTTACTAGTTGATGATGGAAGTTCTACTGTATTTTACTAGTTGATGATGGAAGTTCTAGGTTCTAGGTCTACTGTATTTTACTAGTTGATGATGGAAGTTCTAGGTCTACTGTATTTTACTAGTTGATGATGGAAGTTCTAGGTCTACTGTATTTTACTAGTTGATGATGGAAGTTCTAGGTCTACTGTATTTTACTAGTTGATACTAGTTGATGATGGAAGTTCTAGGTCTACTGTATTTTACTAGTTGATGATGGAAGTTCTAGGTCTACTGTATTTTACTAGTTGATGATGGAAGTTCTAGGTCTACTGTATTTTACTAGTTGATGATGGAAGTTCTAGGTCTACTGTATTTTACTAGTTGATGATGGAAGTTTTTACTAGTTGATGATGGAAGTTCTAGGTCTGTATTTTACTAGTTGATGATGGAAGTTCTAGGTTGATGATGGAAGTTCTACTGTATTTTACTAGTTGATGATGGAAGTTCTAGGTCTACTGTATTTTACTAGTTGATGATGGAAGTTCTGTATTTTACTAGTTGATGATGGAAGTTCTAGGTCTACTGTATTTTACTGTATTTTCTACTATTTTACTAGTTGATGATGGAAGTTCTAGGTCTACTGTATTTTGATGGAAGTTCTAGTTGATGATGATGAAGTTCTAGGTCTACTGTATTTTACTAGTTGATGATGGAAGTTCTAGGTCTACTGTATTTTACTAGTTGACCTGGGGAAGTTCTACAGTTCTAGGGAAGTTCTAGGCCTGTGTATTTTACCTAGGGTATTTTACTGATGATGGAAGTTCTAGGTCTTGTACCTGGTCTACTGTATTTTACTAGTTGATGATGGAAGTTCTAGGTCTACTGTAGGGATGGAAGTCTGTCTACTGTTACTAGTTGGGTTCAGGGGGGAAGTTCTAGGTCTGGGTATTTTACCTGGGTACAGGGGGCTGGGTGTTACCTGGGTACTAGTTGGATGGAAGTGTTACTGGGTAGACCTGGGTACAGGGGGCTGGGTTCTAGGTTACCTGGGTTTTACTAGAGGGCTGTGTGTTACCTGGGTACAGAGCTCAGAGGGCTGGGTGGGATGTGGGTTTACCTGGGTACAGATGGGGGTCTGTATTTTACCTAGTTGAGATGGAAGTTTACTGGGTACAGAGTATGGGTTTACCTGGGTACAGATGGAAGTTCTAGGTCTACTGTATTTTACCTGGGTGAGATGGACCTGTTCTAGGTCTACCTGGGTACAGAGCTCAGAGATGGAAGTTACCTGGGTACAGAGGATGTGTGTTACCTGGGTACAGAGGGCTGTATTTTACCTGGGTACAGATGGGCTGGGTGTTACCTGGGTACAGAGTTCTAGGTCTGGGTGTTACCTGGGTACAGATGGGTGTTACCTGGGTACAGGGGGGGTGTTACCTGGGTACAGGGGGCTGGGTGTTACCTGGGTACAGGGGGCTGGGTGTTACCTGGGTTTTACAGTTGATGATGGAGGGCTGGTGTTACCTGGGTACAGAGGGATGTGTGTTACCTGGGTACAGAGGGCTGGGTGTTACCTGGGTACAGAGGGCTGGGTGTTACCTGGGTGAGCTGAGAGGGCTGGTCTTACTGTACAGAGGGCTGGGTTACTAGCTGAGGATGGGTGTTACCTGGGTACAGAGGGCTGGGTGTTACCTGGGTACAGAGGGCTGGGTGTTACCTGGGTACAGAGGGCTGGGTGTTACCTGGGTACAGAGCTCAGAGGGCTGGGTGTTACCTGGGTACAGAGGGCTGGGTGTTACCTGGGTACAGAGCTCAGAGGGCTGGGTGTTACCTGGGTACAGAGGGCTGGGTGTTACCTGGGTACAGAGCTCAGAGGGCTGGGTGTTACCTGGGTACAGGGGCTGGGTGTTACCTGGGTACAGGGGGCTGGGTGTTACCTGGGTACAGGGGCTGGGTGTTACCTGGGTACAGAGGGCTGTGTGTTACCTGGGTACAGAGCTCAGAGGGCTGTTACCTGGGTACAGAGGGCTGGGTGTTACCTGGGTACAGAGGGCTGGGTGTTACCTGGGTACAGAGGGCTGGGTGTTACCTGGGTACAGAGCTCAGAGGGCTAGGTGTTACCTGGGTACAGTGGGCTGGGTGTTACCTGGGTACAGGGGGCTGGGTGTTACCTGGGTACAGGGGGCTGGGTGTTACCTGGGTTCAGAGCTCAGAGGGCTGGGTGTTACCTGGGTACAGAGCTCTGCTGATCATGCCTGGAAGTATGATGAATATGAAGGGTAACATCTTGAGGTAGGACGCCAGGATAGAAGCTCCTTTGGCATGAGACAGGTTCTTAGCTGACAGGGACCTCTGAACGATGACCTAAACACACACAGACACACACACAGACACACACACACGAATGTATGAGAAAATAAAGAGTGTCTTCATGACCAATAGAAACAGTCCTGTGTAATAACTGTCTGGACGTTAACTGAACGGTGACACGAGTCAGGCAGTATGGGTCAGGGCAGTGTGTTAGTATGTAGATCTAACTGTAGTCAGGCAGTATGGGTCAGGGCAGTGTGTTAGTATGTAGATCTAACTGTAGTCAGGCAGTATGGGTCAGGGTCAGGGCAGTGTGTTAGTATGTAGCTCTAACTGTAGTCAGGCAGTATGGGTCAGGGTCAGGGCAGTGTGTTAGTATGTAGCTCTAACTGTAGTCAGGCAGTATGGGTCAGGGCAGTGTGTTAGTTAGCTCTAACTGTAGTCAGGCAGTATGGGTCAGGGCAGTGTGTTAGTATGTAGATCTAACTGTAGTCAGGCAGTATGGGTCAGGGCAGTGTGTTACCTATGTAGATCTACTGTAGTCAGGCAGTATGGGTCAGGGCAGTGTGTTAGTATGTAGTCTAACTGTAGTCAGGCAGTATGGGTCAGGGCAGTGTGTTAGTATGTAGCTCTAACTGTAGTCAGGCAGTATGGGTCAGGGCAGTGTGTTACCTGTAGATCTAACTGTAGTCAGGCAGTATGGGTCAGGGCAGTGTGTTAGTATGTAGATCTAACTGTAGTCAGGCAGTATGGGTCAGGGCAGTGTGTTAGTATGTAGATCTAACTGTAGTCAGGCAGTATGGGTCAGGGCAGTGTGTTGGTATGTAGATCTAACTGTAGTCAGGCAGTATGGGTCAGGGTCAGGGCAGTGTGTTAGTATGTAGATCTAACTGTAGTCAGGCAGTATGGGTCAGGGCAGTGTGTTAGTATGTAGATCTAACTGTAGTCAGGCAGTATGGGTCAGGGCAGTGTGTTTACTCTAACTGTAGTCAGGCAGTATGGGTCAGGGCAGTGTGTTAGTATGTAGCTCTAACTGTAGTCAGGCAGTATGGGTCAGGGCAGTGTGTTAGTATGTAGATCTAACTGTAGTCAAGACACTGTGAGTGTCTGTCTGTAACTCTCCCTCTCTCTCTCTGACTCAGTCTAACTGTAACTCTCCCTCTCTCTCTGACTCAGTCTAACTCTCCCTCTCTCTCTGACTCAGTCTAACGCTCCCTCTCTCTCTCTGACTCAGTCTAACACTCCCTCTCTCTCTGACTCAGTCTAACACTCCCTCTCTCTCTGACTCAGTCTAACACTCCCTCTCTCTCTGACTCAGTCTAACACTCCCTCTCTCTCTCTGACTCAGTCTAACGCTCCCTCTCTCTCTCTGACTCAGTCTAACACTCCCTCTCTCTCTGACTCAGTCTAACACTCCCTCTCTCTCTGACTCAGTCTAATGCCCTCTCTCTCTCTGACTCAGTCTAACGCTCCCTCTCTCTCTCTGACTCAGTCTAACACTCCCTCTCTCTCTGACTCAGTCTAACACTCCCTCTCTCTCTGACTCAGTCTAATGCTCTCTCCTCTCTGACTCAGTCTAATGCTCTCTCTCTCTCTCTGACTCAGTCTAATGCTCTCTCTCTCTCTGACTCAGTCTAACGCTCTCTCTCTCAGTCTGACGCTCCCTCTCTCTCTGACTCAGTCTAACGCTCTCTCTCTCTCTGACTCAGTCTAACGCTCCCTCTCTCTCTGACTCAGTCTAACACTCCCTCTCTCTCTGACTCAGTCTAACACTCCCTCTCTCTCTGACTCAGTCTAACGCTCCCTCTCTCTCTGACTCAGTCTAATGCTCTCTCTCTCTCTGACTCAGTCTAACGCTCTCTCTCTCAGTCTGACGCTCCCTCTCTCTCTGACTCAGTCTAACGCTCTCTCTCTCTCTGACTCAGTCACACGCTCCCTCTCTCTCTCTGACTCAGTCTAACACTCCCTCTCTCTCTGACTCAGTCTAACACTCCCTCTCTCTCTGACTCAGTCTAACGCTCCCTCTCTCTGACTCAGTCTAATGCTCTCTCTCTCTCTGACTCAGTCTAACGTCTAATCTCTCTCTGACTCAGTCTAACGCTCCCTCTCTCTGACTCAGTCTAAAGCTCTCTCTCTCAGTCTGACGCTCCCTCTCTCTCTGACTCAGTCTAACGCTCTCTCTATCTCTGACTCAGTCTAACTGTCCCTCTCTCTCTGACTCAGTCTAACGCTCCCTCTCTCTCTGACTCAGTCTAACGCTCTCTCTCTCTCTGACTCAGTCTAACGCTCTCTCTCTCTCTGACTCAGTCTAACGCTCTGTCTCTCAGTCTGACGCTCCCTCTCTCTCTCTGACTCAGTCTAACGTGCCCTCTCTCTCTATGACTCAGTCTAACTGTAACTCTCCCTCTCTCTCTCTGACTCAGTCTAACTCTCCCTAGTCTCTGACTCAGTCTAACGCTCTCTCTCTCAGTCAGTCTGAGTATGGGCTCCCTCTCTCTCTGACTCAGTCTGTCTCTCTATGACTCAGTCTAACACTCCCTCTCTCTCTGACTCAGTCTGGGTCCCTCTCTCTCTGACTCAGTCTAACACTCCCTCTCTCTCTCTGACTCAGTCTGGCTCCCTCTCTCTCTCTGACTCAGTCTAACACTCCCTGTTCTGACTCAGTCTAACACTCCCTCTCTCTGACTCAGTCTAATGCCCTCTCTCTCTCTGACTCAGTCTAACGCTCCCTCTCTCTCTCTGACTCAGTCTAACACTCCCTCTCTCTCTGACTCAGTCTAACACTCCCTCTCTCTCTGACTCAGTCTAATGCTCTCTCTCTCTCTGACTCAGTCTAATGCTCTCTCTCTCTCTGACTCAGGGTCTAATGCTCTCTCTCTCTAGTACTCAGTCTAACGCTCTCTCTCAGTCAGGCAGCTCCCTCTCTCTCTGACTCAGTCAACGCTCTCTCTCTCTCTGACTCAGTGTGTTAACGCTCCCTCTCTCTGTAGTCTCAGTCTAACACTCCCTCTCTCTCTGACTCAGTCTAACACTCCCTCTAACTGACTCAGTCTAACGCTCCCTCTCTCTCTGACTCAGTCTAATGCTCTCTCTCTCTGACTCAGTCTAACGCTCTCTCTCTCAGTCTGACGCTCCCTCTCTCTCTGACTCAGTCTAACGCTCTCTCTCTCTCTGACTCAGTCTAACGCTCCCTCTCTCTCTCTGACTCAGTCTAACACTCCCTCTCTCTCTGACTCAGTCTAACACTCCCTCTCTCTCTGACTCAGTCTAACGCTCCCTCTCTCTCTGACTCAGTCTAATGCTCTCTCTCTCTCTGACTCAGTCTAACGCTCTCTCTCTCTCTGACTCAGTCTAACGCTCCCTCTCTCTCTGACTCAGTCTAATGTCTGACGCTCTCTCTCTCTGACTCAGTCTAACGCTCTCTCTCTCTCTGACTCAGTCTAACGCTCCCTCTCTCTCTGACTCAGTCTAACGCTCCCTCTCTCTCTGACTCAGTCTAACGCTCTCTCTCTCTCTGACTCAGTCTAACGCTCTCTCTCTCTCTGACTCAGTCTAACGCTCTCTCTCTCTCAGTCTGACGCTCCCTCTCTCTCTGACTCAGTCTAACACCCTCTCTCTCTCTGACTCAGTCTTACATGCTCCCTCTCTCTCTGACTCAGTCTAACACTCTCTCTCTCTCTCTGACTCAGTCTAACGCGCCCTCTCGCTCTCAGTCTAACGCTCCCTCTCTCTCTCTGACTCAGTCTAACACTCCCTCCCTCTCTTTCTCTGACTCAGTCTAACGCTCCCTCCCTCTCTCTCTCTGACTCAGTCTAACACTCCCTCTCTCTCTCTGACTCAGTCTAACGCTCCCTCCCTCTCTCTCTCTGACTCAGTCTAACGCTCCCTCTCTCTCTGACTCAGTCTAACCCTCCCTCTCTCTCTCTGACTCAGTCTAACCCTCCCTCTCTCTGACTCAGTCTAACACTCTCTCTCTCTCTGACTCAGTCTAACGCGCCCTCTCGCTCTCAGTCTAACGCTCCCTCTCTCTCTGACTCTCTAGTTGTTTCAGAGCTCCAGGTCGCCAGGTCGTGATGGGCGCCAGAGGGGCAGGGCTAAAGTCGTCATTGCCAAACCAGGAAGTGTCCACCGTACGCCACTAGCATCGTGCCCTGCGATTGGAGGACATCGCTACTTGCAGGGCCAATCACTGCAGCCCTCCGATACTCGCTCCAGCCGGTCGCCACGACGACACAGCCCTGCCTACAAAGGGGCGGGACTTTCCCCTGGCCACGCCTCCCCACGCCGAGCATCCAATCCGGCAGGAGCTATGGGCGTGTCCTTCTCCAAACTGACCAATCAACTACTGAAGGGGCGGTATATAGCCTCACAGACGAAAGCGTCGCTTGACAACAAGGAGGTCGGCTAGGATTGACTAATGTATGGACCAATGGGACGGCTAGCAGGAAGTTAGACAGACAATGTAACTGAATGTTGTTTTTTATGTTTGTCTGATTGGTTGCTCTGACTTGATCATGTGTCTGATTGGTTGCTTTGACCAGATCATGTGTCTGAGTGGATTGCTCTGACTAGATGATGTGTCTGATTGGTTGCTCTGACTAGATCATGTGTCTGATTGGTTGCTCTGACTAGATCATGTGTCTGATTGGTTGCTCTGACCAGATCATGTGTCTGATTGGTTGCTCTGACCAGATCATGTGTCTGATTGGTTGCTCTGACTAGATCATGTGTCTGATTGGTTGCTCTGACCAGATCATGTGTCTGATTGGTTGCTCCGACCAGATCATGTGTCTGATTGGTTGCTCTGACCAGATTAATAACTTTACTGGACATTTGGATGTTTCTCTATTGTTTAAAGAATGTTATCTGAATGTTGAAAATGAGACTCAGCAATATGTTGCCACAAGGAGCAGGATGAACAGAGAATATTGCAGATGAACATGATACAAGACGATGCAGTAACTCAGGGTATCTGCACAGGAGATCATGATTCACTCAGATACAACGTGATAGCTGCAGGACCAATGACAGACTCACTCAGATACAACGTGATAGCTGCAGGACCAATGATAGACTCACTCAGATACAACGTGATAGCTGCAGGACCAAGACAGATACAACGTGATAGCTGCAGGACCAAGACAGATACAATGTGATAGCTGCAGGACCAAGACAGATACAACGTGATAGCTGCAGGACCAACATGATAGACTCACTCAGATACAACGTGATAGCTGCAGGACCAAGACAGATACAATGTGATAGCTGCAGGACCAAGACAGATACAACGTGATAGCTGCAGGACCAATGATAGACTCACTCAGATACAACGTGATAGCTGCAGGACCAAGAGAGATACAGAAAACTGCAGGACCAAGACAGATACAATGTGATAGCTGCAGGACCAAGACAGATACAACGTGATAGCTGCAGGACCAATGATAGACTCACTCTGATACAACGTGATAGCTGCAGGACCAAGACAGACTCACTCAGATACAACGTGATAGCTGCAGGACCAATGACAGACTCACTCAGATACAACGTGATAGCTGCAGGACCAAGACAGATACAACGTGATAGCTGCAGGACCAAGACAGATACAACGTGATAGCTGCAGGACCAAGACAGATACAACGTGATAGCTGCAGGACCAAGACAGATACAACGTGATCGCTGCAGGACCAAGACAGATACAAGTGATCGCTGCAGGACCAAGACAGATACAATGTGATAGCTGCAGGACCAAGACAGATACAACGTGATAGCTGCAGGACCAAGACAGATACAACGTGATCGCTGCAGGACCAAGACAGATACAATGTGATAGCTGCAGGACCAAGACAGACTCACTCTGATACAACGTGATAGCTGCAGGACCAAGACAGATACAACGTGATAGCTGCAGGACCAAGACAGATACAACGTGATCGCTGCAGGACCAAGACAGATACAATGTGATAGCTGCAGGACCAAGACAGATACAACGTGATAGCTGCAGGACCACAACAGATACAACGTTTTTTCACTCTGATAGAACGTGATAGCTGCAGGACCACAACAGACTCACTCTGATAGAACGTGATAGCTGCAGGACCAAGACAGACTCAATAGCTGCAGGACCAAGACAGATACAATGTGATAGCTGCAGGACCACAACAGATACAACGTGATAGCTGCAGGACCAAGACAGACTCACTCTGATACAACGTGATAGCTGCAGGACCAAGACAGACTCACTCTGATACAACGTGATAGCTGCAGGACCAAGACAGATACAACGTGATAGCTGCAGGACCAAGACAGATACAACGTGACTCTTTCTTTAACTAACCTTGTCTGGATGTCTGTCTACTGTCACGTTAATTGAATGTTTGCAGGACATTTTCCAGCTGGTTTTTTAATGTTTGCCAGAAAAATGTTTTAATGTTGTTTTTTTAACATGGGCTTTTCCTGGCCAATGGGGCGATCTGGACGTAATCTGGCCAATGGGGCGATCTGGACGTAATCTGGCCAATGGGGTGATCTGGACGTAATCTGGCCAATGGGGCGATCTGGACGTAATCTGGCCAATGGGGCGATCTGGACGTAATCTGGCCAATGGGGCGATCTGGACGTAATCTGGCCAATGGGGCGATCTGGACGTAATCTGGCCAATGGGGCGATCTGGACGTAATCTGGCCAATGGGGCGATCTGGACGTAATCTGGCCAATGGGGCGATCTGGACGTAATCTGGACATTTGTTGAAACCTTAAAATTTAAGGATTTATTTGATTTTCCTCTGTTTGAGAGGGCTGTCCTCTCCAGGCCCCCGTAGTCTGACCAGCTAGGTTTACTTGGCTGGAGAGACTCTGAGTGGCCTAACGCTCACTCTGATTGGTTACTGGGACTATGGGGGCGTGAGTAACGTTTTGAAACGATGGCAGATTTTTGCCGATGTTGGACATGAACGTTGTTATAACGTTAGGAGAATGTTATCAATAAAGTGATCTTGACTGAACGTTGTTATAACGTTAGGAGAATGTTATCAATAAAGTGATCTTGACTGAACGTTGTTGGTTGGTTTTTACTGTTAGGAGTTAAAGGTCAGGGGTTAGAGGTTACCTGGTCAGTGTACCAGTAGCATGTAGCTAGTACAGTGCATTCAGAAAGTATTCCGAGCCCTTGACTTTGTCCACATTTTGTTACGTTTCAGACTTATTCTAAAATGGATTAAATTGTTTTTTCGCCCCTCATCTACACACAATAAATACACCAAAATGACAAAGCAAAAACAGGTTTAGAATTATTTGCAATCGTCACATTTACATTTACAGTATTCAGACCCTTTACATTTACAGTATTCAGACCCTTTACATTTACAGTATTCAGACCCTTTACATTTACAGTATTCAGACCCTTTACATTTACAGTATTCAGACCCTTTACATTTACAGTATTCAGACCCTTTACATTTAGTATTCAGACCCTTTACATTTACAGTATTCAGACCCTTTACATTTACAGTATTTACAGTATTCAGACCCTTTACATTTACAGTATTCAGACCCTTTACATTTACATTTATTTCAGACCCTTTACATTTACAGTATTCAGACCCTTTACATTTACAGTATTCAGACCCTTTACATTTACAGTATTCAGACCCTTTACATTTACAGTATTCAGACCCTTTACATTTAGTATTTAGACCCTTTACATTTACAGTATTCAGACCCTTTACATTTACAGTATTCAGACCCTTTACATTTACAGTATTCAGACCCTTTACATTTACAGTATTCAGACCCTTTACATTTACAGTATTCAGACCCTTTACATTTACAGTATTCAGACCCTTTACATTTACAGTATTCAGACCCTTTACATTTACAGTATTCAGACCCTTTACATTTACAGTATTCAGACCCTTTACATTTAGTATTCAGACCCTTTACATTTACAGTATTCAGACCCTTTACATTTACAGTATTCAGACCCTTTACATTTACAGTATTCAGACCCTTTACATTTACAGTATTCAGACCCTTTACATTTACAGTATTCAGACCCTTTACATTTACAGTATTCAGACCCTTTACATTTACAGTATTCAGACCCTTTACATTTACAGTATTCAGACCCTTTACATTTACAGTATTCAGACCCTTTACATTTACAGTATTCAGATCCTTTACATTTACAGTATTCAGACCCTTTACATTTACAGTATTCAGACCCTTTACATTTACAGTATTCAGACCCTTTACATTTACAGTATTCAGACCCTTTACATTTACAGTATTCAGACCCTTTACATTTACAGTATTCAGACCCTTTACATTTACAGTATTCAGACCCTTTACATTTACAGTATTCAGACCCTTTACATTTACAGTATTCAGACCCTTTACATTTACAGTATTCAGACCCTTTACATTTACAGTATTCAGACCCTTTACATTTACATTATTCAGACCCTTTACATTTACAGTATTCAGACCCTTTACATTTACAGTATTCAGACCCTTTACATTTACAGTATTCAGACCCTTTACATTTACAGTATTCAGACCCTTTACATTTACAGTATTCAGACCCTTTACATTTACAGTATTCAGACCCTTTACATTTACAGTATTCAGACCCTTTGTTGAAGCAGCTTTGGCAGCGATTATGCCTTTGAGTCTCCTTGGGTATGATGCTACCAGCTTGGCACACCTGTATCTGGGGAGTTTCTCCTACTCTAGAATCTCCATGGGTATGATGCTACCAGCTTGGCACACCTGTATCTGGGGAGTTTCTCCTACTCTAGAGTCTTCTTGGGTATGATGCTACCAGCTTGGCACACCTGTATCTGGGGAGTTTCTCCTACTCTCCTTGGGTATGATGCTACCAGCTTGGCACACCTGTATCTGGGGAGTTTCTCCCATTCTTCTCTACAAATCCTCTAAAGCTGTCAGGTTGGATGTCAGGTTGGATGGGGAGCGTCGCTGCACAGCTATTTTCAGGTCTCTCCAGAGATGTTCGGTCTCTGGCTGGGTCACTCAAGGACATTCAGAGACTTGTCCCGAAGCCACTCCTGTGTTGTCTTGGCTATGTGCTTAGGGTCGTTGTCCTGTTGGAAGGTGGAGCAGGTTTTCATCAAGGATCTCTCTCTGTACTTTGCTCCGTTCAACTTTCCCTCGATCCTGACTAGTCTCCCAGTCCCTGCTGCTGAAAAACATCCCCACAGCATGATGCTGCCACCAACACCATGCTTCACTGTAGGGATGGTGCCAGGTTTCCTCCAGATGTGACGCTTGGCATTCAGGCCAACGAGTTCAATCTTGGTTTCATCAGACCAGAGAATCTTGTTTTTCATGGTCAGAGTCCTTTAGGTGCCTTTTGGCAAACCCCAACCGGGCTGTCATGTGACTTTTACTGAGGAGGTGCTTCCGTTTGACCCCTCTACCTGATTGGTGGAGTGCTGCAGGACGGTTGTCCTTCTGGAAGGTTCTCCCATCTCCACAGAGGAACTCTGGTGCTCTGTCAGAGTGACCATCGGGTTCTTGGTCACCTCCCTGACCAAGGCCCCTTCTCCCCTGTTTTCTCAGTTTTGCCAGGCGGCCAGCTCTAGGAAGAGTCTTGGTGGTTCCAAACAACAATGATGGAGGCCACTGTTTTCTTGATGACCTTCAATGGTGAGAAAATGTTTTGGTACCTTTCCCGAGATCTGTGCCTCGTCACAATTCTGTCTCGGAGCTCTACGGACAATTCCTTCGACCTCATGGCTTGATTTTTGCTCTGACATGCACTGTCAACTGTAGGACCTTATATAGACAGATGTGTGCCTTTCCAAAATCCTGTCCAATCAATTGAATTTACCATAGGAGGACTCCAATCAAGTTGTAGAAACATCTCAAGGATTATCAATGGAAACAGGATGAGCTCAATTTTGAGTCTCATAGCAAAGGGTCTGAATATTTATGTAAAACCTGTTTTCGCTTTGTCATTATGGTGTATTGTTATGTCATTATGGGGTATTGTGATGTCATTATGGGGTATTGTGATGTCATTATGGGGTATTGTGTATAGATTGATGAGGAAAATAATTGATTTAATCCATTTTAGAATAAGGCTGTAACGTAACAAAGTGTGGAAAAAGTCAAGGGGTTTGAATACTTTCCAAATGCAGTCACTCCCAGGGTCATGCCAGGGTTAGAGGTCAGGGGTCAGATCTACCTAGTAGCCAGTATAGTCAGTCCCAGGGTCATGCCAGGGTCAGGGGTTAGAGGTTATATCTACCTGGTCAGTACACCAGTACCAGGTGGCCAGTATAGTCAGTCCCAGGGTCATGCCAGGGTTAGAGGTCAGGGGTTAGAGGTTATATCTACCTGGTCAGTACACCAGTACCAGGTAGCCAGTATAGTCAGTCCCAGGGTCATGCCAGGGTTAGAGGCTATATC
>NW_024608614.1:0-40000 GCF_018296145.1 Oncorhynchus tshawytscha | reverse complement strand
AACTGTGAGAGGAACTGCAAAATAATCAGCTGGTTACACTGCCCCCTGCTGTCTGCTGATGGTACTACTACTATACATAATAATCAGCTAGTTACACTGCCCCCTGATGGTACCACTATACATAATAATCAGCTGGTTACACTGCCCCCTGATGGTACCACTATACATAATAATCAGCTGGTTACACTGCCCCCTGCTGTCTGCTGATGGTACTACTACTATACATAATAATCAGCTGGTTACACTGCCCCCTGCTGTCTGCTGATGGTACTACTACTATACATAATAATCAGCTGGTTACACTGCCCCCTGCTGTCTGCTGATGGTACTACTACTATACATAATAATCAGCTAGTTACACTGCCCCTGCTGTCTGTTGATGGTACTACTACTATACATAATAATTAGCTGGTTACACTGCCCCCTGATGGTACTACTACTATACATAATAATCAGCTGGTTACACTGCCCCCTGCTGTCTGTTCTGGTTACACTGCCCCCTGCTGATGGTACTACTGCTATTCATAATAATCAGCTGGTTACACTGCCCCCTGTTGGTACTACTACTATACATAATAATCAGCTGGTTACACTGCCCCCTGCTGTCTGTTGATGGTACTACTACTATACATAATAATCAGCTGGTTACACTGCCCCCTGATGGTACTACTACTATACATAATAATCAGCTGGTTACACTGCCCCCTGCTGTCTGTTCTGGTTACACTGCCCCCTGCTGATGGTACTACTACTATACATAATAATCAGCTGGTTATACTGCCCCCTGCTGATGGTACTACTACTATACATAATAATCAGCTGGTTACACTGCCCCCTGCTGTCTGTTGATGGTACTACTACTATACATAATAATCAGCTGGTTACACTGCCCCCTGCTGTCTGTTCTGGTTACACTGCCCCCTGCTGTCTGCTGATGGTACTACTACTATACATAATAATCAGCTGGTTACACTGCCCCCTGATGGTACTACTACTATACATAATAATCAGCTGGTTACACTGCCCCCTGCTGTCTGCTGATGGTACTACTACTATACATAATAATCAGCTGGTTACACTGCCCCCTGCTGTCTGCTGATGGTAATACTACTATACATAATAATCAGCTGGTTACACTGCCCCCTGCTGTCTGCTGATGGTACTACTACTATACATAATAATCAGCTGGTTACACTGCCCCCCGCTGATGGTACCACTACTATACATAATAATCAGCTGTCACACTGCCCCCTGCTTTCTGCTGATGGTACTACTACTATACATAATAATCAGCTGGTTACACTGCCCCCTGTTGTCTGAACAGTGAAATGCTCAGCCTGAAAAAAAGTCTGACCTGGATTTGACAGAGAATTTAATTAGAATTTGTAGAATTAACCCCAACCTTGGCACGGTGTGTGTATGCAGTAGGGGTGAGTGGGGAAACCACTGGGGAAGCTGTGTATGCAGTAGGGGAGGCTGTGTATGCAGTAGGGGTGAGTGGGGGAAACCACTGGGGATGGTTAGTAGGGGTGAGTGGGGGAATCCACTGGGGAAGGTTAGTAGGGGTGAGTGGGGAAACCACTGGGGAAGGTTAGTAGGGGTGAGTGGGGAAACCACTGGGGATGGATAGTAGGGGTGAGTGGGGGAAACCACTGGGGAAGGTTAGTAGGGGTGAGTGGGGAAACCACTGGGGATGGATAGTAGGGGTGAGTGGGGGAAACCACTGGGGAAGGTTAGTAGGGGTGGAGTGGGGTGAAACCACTGGGGAAGGTGGAGGGGTGAGTTTAGTAGGGGTGAGTGGGGAAACCACTGGGGAAGGTTAGTAGGGGTGAGTGGGGGAAACCACTGGGGAAGTTTAGTAGGGGTGTAACATCCTGCGCTGTTTGTTCTATAACCTGTTAACTTACATTCGGAAACTATTCAGACCACTTGACCTTTTCCACATTTTGTTATGTTAAACGCCTATTCTAAAATCTATTAAATCAAATGTTTTCCTCATAAATCTACACTCAGTAACCCATAATGACAAAGTGAAAACGGAATATTTTGCAAATGTATTAAAAAATAAAAACAGAAATGACTTATTTACATAAATATTAAGACCCTTTACTATGAGACTCTAAATTGATCTCAGGTGCATCCTGTTATCATTGATCATCCTTGAGATGTTTCAACAACTTGATTGGAGTCCACCTGTGGTAAATTCAATTAATTGAACATGATTTGGAAAGGCACACATCTGTCTATATAAGGTCCCACAGTCAACAGTGCATGTCAGAGAAAAAAACAAGCCATGAGGTCAAAGGAATTCTCCATAGAATTTCGAGACAGGATTGTGACGAGGCACAGATCTGGGGAAGGATACCAACACATTTCTGCAGCATTGAAGATCCCCAAGAACACAGTGGCTTCCATCAATCTTAAATGGAAGAAGTTTAGATCCATCAAGACTCTTCCTAGAGCTGGTCGCCCGGCCAAACTGAGCAATCGGGGAGAAGGGCCTCGGTCAGGGAGGTGACTAAGAACCCGATGGTCACTCTGACAGAGCTCCAGAGTTCCTCTGTGGAGATGGGAGAACCTTCCAGAAGGACAACCATCTCTGCAGCACTCCACCAATCAGGTAGAGGGGCCAAACGGAAGCCACTCCTCAGTAAAAGTCACATGACAGCTCACGAAAGTTTGCCAAAAGGCAGCTAAAGACTCTCAGATAAACAAGATTCTCTGGTCTTATGAAACCAAGATTGAACTCTTTGGCCTGAATGCCAAGCGTCACGTCTGGAGGAAACCTGGAACCATCCCTACTGTGAAGCATGGTGGTTGCAGCATTATGCTGTGGGGATGTTTTTCAGCGGCAGGGACTGAGAGACTAGTCAAGATCGAGGGAAAGATGAACAGCGCAAAGTACAGAGAGATCCTTGATGAAAACCTGCTCAGGACCTCAGACTGGGGCGAAGGTTCACCTTCCAACAGAACAACGACCTTAAAGCACACAGCCAAGACAACGCAGGAGTGTTTTCGGGACGAGTCTCTGAATGTCCTTGAGTGGCCCAGCCAGAGACCGGAATTGATCGAACATCTCTGGAGAGACCTGAAAAAATCTGTGCAGCGACGCTCCCCATCCAACCTGGCAGAGCTTGAGAGGATCTGCAGAGAAGAATGGGAGAAACTCCCCAAATGCAGATGTGCCAAGCGTGGAGCGCCATACCCAAGAAGACTCAAGGCTGTAATCGCTGCCAAAGGTGCTTCAACAAAGTACTGAGTAAAGGGTCTGAATACTAAATGTAAAGGGTCTGAATACTAAATGTAAAGGGTCTGAATACTGTAAATGTAAAGGGTCTGAATACTGTAAATGTAAAGGGTCTGAATACTGTAAATGTAAAGGGTCTGAATACTGTAAATGTAAAGGGTCTGAATACTAAATGTAAAGGGTCTGAATACTGTAAATGTAAAGGGTCTGAATACTGTAAATGTAAAGGGTCTGAATACTGTAAATGTAAAAGGGTCTGAATACTGTAAATGTAAAGGGTCTGAATACTGTAAATGTAAAGGGTCTGAATACTGTAAATGTAAAGGGTCTGAATACTGTAAATGTAAAGGGTCTGAATACTGTAAATGTAAAGGGTCTGAATACTGTAAATGTAAAGGGTCTGAATACTAAATGTAAAGGGTCTGAATACTGTAAATGTAAAGGGTCTGAATACTGTAAATGTAAAGGGTCTGAATACTGTAAATGTAAAGGGTCTGAATACTAAATGTAAAGGGTCTGAATACTGTAAATGTAAAGGGTCTGAATACTGTAAATGTAAAGGGTCTGAATACTAAATGTAAAGGGTCTGAATACTGTAAATGTAAAGGGTCTGAATACTGTAAATGTAAAGGGTCTGAATACTGTAAATGTAAAGGGTCTGAATACTGTAAATGTAAAGGGTCTGAATACTAAATGTAAAGGGTCTGAATAATAAATGTAAAGGGTCTGAATACTAAATGTCATATTTCAGTTTGTAATTATTAATATTTTTCTAAAAACCGTTTTTCTTTGTCATTATGGGGTATTGGCCTTGCCTCTCAATGTAAAGGGTCTGAATACTGTAAATGTAAAGGGTCTGGCCTACTGTAAATGTAAAGGGCCTCTGAATATGGGGTAAATTGCCTCTCAAGGGTATTGGTGCCTCTCATTATGGGGTATTGGCCTTGCCATACTTATGGGGTATTGGCCTTGCCACTCATTATGGGGTATTGGCCTTGCCACTCAATGGGGTATTGGCCTTGCCACTCATTAAATTAAAGGGGGGTCTGAATACTTAAATGGGGTAAGGGTCTCTCATTATGGGGTAAATGGCCTTGCCTCTCATTATGGGGTATTGGCCTTGCCAAATTATGGGGTATTGGCTGTCTCATTATGGGGTATTGGCCTTGCCACTCATTATGGGGTAAAGGGCCTTGCCTCTCATTATACTGGCCTTGCCTCTCATTAAATTATAAAGGGCCTTGCCTCTCATTATGGGGTATTGGCCTTGCCACTCATTATGGGGTATGTATAATGTAAAGGCCTTGAATCATTAAATTGTACTCATTATGGGGTATTGGCCTTGCCACTCAATGGGGTAAAGGCCTTGCCTCTGATTATGGGGTAAATGTAAATGGGGTATTGGCTGCCTCTCAATGGGGTATTGGCCTTGCCACTCATTATGGGGTATTGGCCTTGCCACTCATTATGGGGTATTGGCCTTGCCACTCATTATGGGGTATTGGCCTTGCCACTCATTATGGGGTATTGGCCTTGCCTCTCATTATGGGGTATTGTGTGTAGATTGATTTTAGAATAATGCTGAAACGTAACAAAATGTGGAAAAAGTCAAGGGGTCTGAATGCACTCTAAAGGCCTTGCCACTGATAAACAGGCCTAAAGGCCTTGCCACTGATAAACAGGCCTAAAGGCCTTGCCACTGATAAACAGGCCTAAAGGCCTTGCCACTGTGATAAACAGGCCTAAAGGCCTTGCCACTGATAAACAGGCCTAAAGGCCTTGCCTCTGTGATAAACAGGCCTAAAGGCCTTGCCACTGATAAACAGGCCTAAAGGCCTTGCCACTGTGATAAACAGGCCTAAAGGCCTTGCCACTGATAAACAGGCCTAAAGGCCTTGCCACTGATAAACAGGCCTAAAGGCCTTGCCACTGATAAACAGGCCTAAAGGCCTTGCCACTGATAAACAGGCCTAAAGGCCTTGCCACTGATAAACAGGCCTAAAGGCCTTGCCACTGATAAACAGGCCTAAAGGCCTTGCCACTGATAAACAGGCCTAAAGGCCTTGCCACTGATAAACAGGCCTAAAGGCCTTGCCACTGATAAACAGGCCTAAAGGCCTTGCCACTGTGATAAACAGGCCTAAAGGCCTTGCCACTGTGATAAACAGGCCTAAAGGCCTTGCCTCTGATAAACAGGCCTAAAGGCCTTGCCACTGTGATAAACAGGCCTAAAGGCCTTGCCTCTGATAAACAGGCCTAAAGGCCTTGCCACTGTGATAAACAGGCCTAAAGGCCTTGCCTCTGATAAACAGGCCTAAAGGCCTTGCCACTGTGATAAACAGGCCTAAAGGCCTTGCCTCTGATAAACAGGCCTAAAGGCCTTGCCACTGATAAACAGGCCTAAAGGCCTTGCCTCTGATAAACAGGCCTAAAGGCCTTGCCTCTGATAAACAGGCCTAAAGGCCTTGCCTCTGATAAACAGGCCTAAAGGCCTTGCCACTGTGATAAACAGGCCTAAAGGCCTTGCCACTCTGATAAACAGGCCTAAAGGCCTTGCCACTGTGATAAACAGGCCTAAAGGCCTTGCCTCTGATAAACAGGCCTAAAGGCCTTGCCACTGTGATAAACAGGCCTAAAGGCCTTGCCACTCTGATAAACAGGCCTAAAGGCCTTGCCTCTGATAAACAGGCCTAAAGGCCTTGCCACTGTGATAAACAGGCCTAAAGGCCTTGCCACTGTGATAAACAGGCCTAAAGGCCTTGCCTGATAAACAGGCCTAAAGGCCTTGCCACTGTGATAAACAGGCCTAAAGGCCTTGCCACTGTGATAAACAGGCCTAAAGGCCTTGCCACTGATAAACAGGCCTAAAGGCCTTGCCACTCTGATAAACAGGCCTAAAGGCCTTGCCACTGTGATAAACAGGCCTAAAGGCCTTGCCACTGTGATAAACAGGCCTAAAGGCCTTGCCACTGATAAACAGGCCTAAAGGCCTTGCCACTGATAAACAGGCCTAAAGGCCTTGCCACTGATAAACAGGCCTAAAGGCCTTGCCACTGATAAACAGACCTAAAGGCCTTGCCACTGTGATAAACAGGCCTAAAGGCCTTGCCACTGATAAACAGGCCTAAAGGCCTTGCCACTGTGATAAACAGGCCTAAAGGCCTTGCCACTGTGATAAACAGGCCTAAAGGCCTTGCCACTGTGATAAACAGGCCTAAAGGCCTTGCCTCTGATAAACAGGCCTAAAGGCCTTGCCACTGATAAACAGGCCTAAAGGCCTTGCCACTGATAAACAGGCCTAAAGGCCTTGCCACTGATAAACAGGCCTAAAGGCCTTGCCACTGATAAACAGGCCTAAAGGCCTTGCCACTGATAAACAGGCCTAAAGGCCTTGCCACTGATAAACAGGCCTAAAGGCCTTGCCACTGTGATAAACAGGCCTAAAGGCCTTGCCACTGATAAACAGGCCTAAAGGCCTTGCCACTGATAAACAGGCCTAAAGGCCTTGCCACTGTGATAAACAGGCCTAAAGGCCTTGCCACTGTGATAAACAGGCCTAAAGGCCTTGCCACTGTGATAAATAGGCCTAAAGGCCTTGCCACTGATAAACAGGCCTAAAGGCCTTGCCACTGTGATAAACAGGCCTAAAGGCCTTGCCACTGTGATAAACAGGCCTAAAGGCCTTGCCACTGTGATAAACAGGCCTAAAGGCCTTGCCACTGATAAACAGGCCTAAAGGCCTTGCCACTGTGATAAACAGGCCTAAAGGCCTTGCCTCTGATAAACAGACCTAAAGGCCTTGCCTCTGATAAACAGACCTAAAGGCCTTGCCACTGATAAACAGGCCTAAAGGCCTTGCCACTGTGATAAACAGACCTAAAGGCCTTGCCACTCTGATAAACAGACCTAAAGGCCTTGCCACTGATAAACAGACCTAAAGGCCTTGCCACTGATAAACAGACCTAAAGGCCTTGCCTCTGATAAACAGGCCTAAAGGCCTTGCCACTGATAAACAGGCCTAAAGGCCTTGCCACTGATAAACAGGCCTAAAGGCCTTGCCACTGTGATAAACAGACCTAAAGGCCTTGCCACTGTGATAAACAGGCCTAAAGGCCTTGCCACTGTGATAAACAGACCTAAAGGCCTTGCCACTGATAAACAGGCCTAAAGGCCTTGCCACTGATAAACAGGCCTAAAGGCCTTGCCACTGATAAACAGGCCTAAAGGCCTTGCCACTGATAAACAGGCCTAAAGGCCTTGCCACTGATAAACAGGCCTAAAGGCCTTGCCACTGATAAACAGGCCTACAGGCCTTGCCACTGTGATAAACAGGCCTAAAGGCCTTGCCTCTGATAAACAGGCCTAAAGGCCTTGCCACTGTGATAAACAGGCCTAAAGGCCTTGCCACTGATAAACAGGCCTAAAGGCCTTGCCACTGATAAACAGGCCTAAAGGCCTTGCCTCTGTGATAAACAGGCCTAAAGGACTTGCCACTGATAAACAGGCCTAAAGGACTTGCCTCTGATAAACAGGCCTAAAGGCCTTGCCTCTGATAAACAGGCCTAAAGGCCTTGCCTCTGTGATAAACAGGCCTAAAGGCCTTGCCTCTGATAAACAGGCCTAAAGGCCTTGCCACTGATAAACAGGCCTAAAGGCCTTGCCACTGTGATAAACAGGCCTAAAGGACTTGCCACTGATAAACAGGCCTAAAGGCCTTGCCACTGATAAACAGGCCTAAAGGCCTTGCCACTGATAAACAGGCCTAAAGGCCTTGCCACTGATAAACAGGCCTAAAGGCCTTGCCACTGTGATAAACAGGCCTAAAGGCCTTGCCACTGTGATAAACAGGCCCAAAAGCCTTGCCACTGTGATAAACAGGCCTAAAGGCCTTGCCACTGATAAACAGGCCAAAAGGCCTTGCCTCTGTGATAAACAGGCCAAAAGGCCTTGCCACTGATAAACAGGCCTAAAGGCCTTGCCACTGTGATAAACAGGCCTAAAGGCCTTGCCACTGTGATAAACAGGCCTAAAGGCCTTGCCACTGTGATAAACAGACCTAAAGGCCTTGCCACTGATAAACAGGCCTAAAGGCCTTGCCACTGATAAACAGGCCTAAAGGCCTTGCCACTGATAAACAGGCCTAAAGGCCTTGCCACTGATAAACAGGCCTAAAGGCCTTGCCACTCTGATAAACAGGCCTAAAGGCCTTGCCACTGATAAACAGGCCTAAAGGCCTTGCCACTGATAAACAGACCTAAAGGCCTTGCCACTGATAAACAGGCCTAAAGGCCTTGCCACTGATAAACAGGCCTAAAGGCCTTGCCACTGTGATAAACAGGCCTAAAGGCCTTGCCACTGATAAACAGGCCTAAAGGCCTTGCCACTGATAAACAGGCCTAAAGGCCTTGCCACTGATAAACAGGCCTAAAGGCCTTGCCACTGATAAACAGGCCTAAAGGCCTTGCCACTGATAAACAGGCCTAAAGGCCTTGCCACTGATAAACAGGCCTAAAGGCCTTGCCACTGATAAACAGGCCTAAAGGCCTTGCCACTGATAAACAGGCCTAAAGGCCTTGCCACTGATAAACAGGCCTAAAGGCCTTGCCACTGTGAAGGCCGAGACAATAAGAAGACACAGCGGCAGAATAAATTCAACCACACATTTGTTTAATCTCAAAAGCAGAGAGCAACCTTTTTCTTTCAAAAACAAGGACATTTGTACGTGGCCCTGAACTTTTGAACGGTAGTGTAAATTACTCAGTAACTCAGTGACTCATGTTTGCATCTCAATGTGATAAAAAACAGTCTGCTTGTTCCTCACAAAGAGGACAACTGATGTTACTGAGCCAGATGTCTGTGTGTCAGGGGAGAAAAACAGTCCTATGTTGCTCTGTCTGTCTGTGTGCTGATATGTTGCTCTGTCTGTCTGCGTGCTGCTATGTTGCTCTGTCTGTCTGCGTGCTGATATGTTGCTCTGTCTGTCTGTGTGCTGATATGTTGCTCTGTCTGTCTGCGTGCTGATATGTTGCTCTGTCTGTCTGCGTGCTGATATGTTGCTCTGTCTGTCTGCGTGCTGATATGTTGCTCTGTCTGTCTGCGTGCTGCTTGTCCTTTGTTGCAACCACTCTTCCAGCTCCACTGTTCCAGCAACCACTCTTCCTGCTCCACTCTTCCTGCAACCACTCTTCCAGCTCCACTCTTCCAGCTCCACTCTTCCTACAACCACTCTTCCAGCTCCACTCTTCCAGCAACCACTCTTCCAGCTCCACTCTTCCAGCAACCCCTCTTCCAGCAACTACTCTTCCTACAGCTACTCTTCCAGCTCCACTCTTCCATAAACCACTCTTCCAGCAACCACTCTTCCTGCTGCACTCTTCCTACAACCACTCTTCCAGCTCCACTCTTCCAACAACCACTCTTCCAGCTCCACTCTTCCAGCTCCACTCTTCCAGCTCCACTCTTCCATCAACCACTCTTCCTGCACCACTCTTCCATCAACCACTCTTCCAGCTCCACTCTTCCATCAACCACTCTTCCAGCTCCACTCTTCCAGCTCCACTCTTCCATAAACCACTCTTCCAGCTCCACTCTTCCATCAACCACTCTTCCAGCACCACTCTTCCATCAACCACTCTTCCAGCTCCACTCTTCCAGCTCCACTCTTCCAGCAACCACTCTTCCAGCTCCACTCTTCCAGCTCCACTCTTCCAGCAACCACTCTTCCTGCTGCACTCTTCCTACAACCACTCTTCCAGCTCCACTCTTCCAGCAACCACTCTTCCAGCTCCACTCTTCCAGCACCACTCTTCCATCAACCACTCTTCCTGCTCCACTCTTCCAGCAACCACTCTTCCTACAACCACTCTTCCAGCTCCACTCTTCCAGCTCCACTCTTCCAGCTCCACTCTTACAGCGCCACTCTTCCAGCTCCACTCTTCCTACAACCCCTCTTCCAGCTCCACTCTTCCAGCTACCACTCTTCCTGCTCCACTCTTCCTACAACCACTCTTCCAGCTCCACTCTTCCAGCAACCACTCTTCCTGCTCCACTCTTCCTACAACCACTCTTCCAGCTCCACTCTTCCAGCAACCACTCTTCCAGCTCCACTCTTCCAGCAACCACTCTTCCTGCTCCACTCTTCCTACAACCACTCTTCCAGCTCCACTCTTACAGCTCCACTCTTCCAGCTCCACTCTTCCTACAACCCCTCTTCCAGCTCCACTCTTCCAGCTCCACTCTTCCAGCTCCGCTCTTCCTACAACCACTCTTCCAGCTCAACTCTTCCAGCAACCACTCTTCCAGAAACTACTCTTCCTACAGCTACTCTTCCAGCTCCACTCTTCCAGCTCCACTCTTCCATAAACCACTCTTCCAGCTCCACTCTTCCATCAACCACTCTTCCTGCTCCACTCTTCCAGCTCCACTCTTCCTACAACCACTCTTCCAGCTCCACTCTTCCATCAACCACTCTTCCAGCTCCACTCTTCCTACAACCACTCTTCCAGCTCCACTCTTCCAGCAACCACTCTTCCAGCAACCACTCTTCCAGCAACCACTCTTCCTACAACCACTCTTCCAGCAACCACTCTTCCAGCAACCACTCTTACAGCAACCACCCTTCCAGCTCCACTCTTCCAGCAAGCACTCTTCCTACAACCACTCTTCCTACAACCACTCTTCCAGCTCCACTCTTCCTACAACCACTCTTCCAGCTCCACTCTTCCAGCTCCACTCTTCCTATAATCACTCTTCCAGCTCCACTCTTCCAGCTCCACTCTTCCTACAACCACTCTTCCAGCAACCACTCTTCCTACTACCACTCTTCCTATAATCACTCTTCCAGCAACCACTCTTCCTACAACCACTCTTCCAGCAACCACTCTTCCAGCTCCACTCTTCCTATAATCACTCTTCCAGCTACCACTCTTCCAGCTCCACTCTTCCTACAACCACTCTTCCAGCTCCACTCTTCCTACAACCACTCTTCCAGCAACCACTCTTCCTACAACCACTCTTCCAGCTCCACTCTTCCAGCAACCACTCTTCCAGCAACCACTCTTCCAGCTCCACTCTTCCTACAACCACTCTTCCAGCAACCACTCTTCCAGCAACCACTCTTCCAGCTCCACTCTTCCAGCAACCACTCTTCCAGCAACCACTCTTCCAGCTCCACTCTTCCTACAACCACTCTTCCAGCTCCACTCTTCCTACAACCACTCTTCCAGCTCCACTCTTCCTACAACCACTCTTCCAGCTCCACTCTTCCTACAACCACTCTTCCAGCTCCACTCTTCCTACAACCACTCTTCCAGCTCCACTCTTCCAGCAACCACTCTTCCAGCAACCACTCTTCCAGCTCCACTCTTCCAGCAACCACTCTTCCAGCTCCACTCTTCCAGCAACCACTCTTCCAGCTCCACTCTTCCAGCAACCACTCTTCCAGCTCCACTCTTCCAGCAACCACTCTTCCAGCTCCACTCTTCCAGCAACCACTCTTCCAGCTCCACTCTTCCAGCAACCACTCTTCCAGCTCCACTCTTCCAGCAACCACTCTTCCAGCTCCACTCTTCCAGCTCCACTCTTCCTACAACCACTCTTCCAGCTCCACTCTTCCTGCTCCACTCTTCCTGCTCTGCTTAGTCTAATACAGTGACAACTTAAAGATACCAAAACTATTTAGTCCAATCAACTTAAGCTAAATATAATGTTACTGTCCCTGGTTCTGATTTCTGTGTGTGTGTGTGTTTGTGCAAGTAGAAAAACATATTGACTCACCCTACCTGTAGAGAAACGCCAACACCATCCTCCTCTCTTTCATGTTGCCTAAACGGTCTTTCACTCTGTCATACAGTACACACTTTTAGTTTTTGTGGTCCTAGGCTACCTGGCTAAAATGCTAGCTCGCTAACCTAACTTCCATTCAAGGCCAACGTTAGCTAGTTAACATCAGCCTTCTACATCTAGCTACATGTTGAACTCCCATCCTCTCAGACCAGGGTAAAACAATGTATGAATTAATGGTTGGATCAGAATCGCAGTTATAATCATTGGCCACAGAGAACTAAGTAAAACCACAAGTTCAAATCCCTATATCCATCCCATGGGTAATTTAGGAAACTGACCCAATTTCGTGGTATCCAATTGGTAGTTACAGTCTTGTCTCATCGCTGCAACTCCCATACAGACTCAGGAGAAGCGAAGGTCGAGAGCCATACGTCCTCCGAAACACAACCAAACCAAGCCGCACTGCTTCTTGACACAATGCACATCCAAAGCGGAACCAATGTGTCGGAGGAAACACCTAGTGCACCTAGCGACCTGGTCAGTGTGCACTGCGCCCGACCACAGGAGCCGCTAGTGCACGATGAGACAAAGATATCCCTACCGGCCAAACCCTCCCTAACCCGTGCGCCACCCCATCGGCCTCCCGGTCGCGGCCGGCTGCGACAGACCCTGGGCTCGAACCCAGAATCTCTGGTGGCACAGCCTAGCCCACTGGGCCACCTGTGAGGACTCAGAAACTGACCATTTTAGCTAGCTAGCCACCGGAGTACAACAACACAAGGAGATGCAATCATTCAAGTTGTTTCTGTCAATGACGTATCTCTCTCGATGTGATGTGATTGGAGAGAAGCCTTCCCCTGACACGTTGTTGTGGTGTGCCAGGACCATTCATGATGTATCTCTCTCGATGTGATTGGAGACAAGCCTTCCCCTGACACGTTGTTTTGGTGTGCCAGGACCATTCATGACGTATCTCTCTCGATGTGATTGGAGACAAGCCTTCCCCTGACACGTTGTTTTGGTGTGCCAGGACCATTCATGACGTATCTCTCTCGATGTGATTGGAGACAAGCCTTCCCCTGACACGTTGTTTTGGTGTGCCAGGACCATTCATGACGTATCTCTCTCGATGTGATTGGAGACAAGCCTTCCCCTGACACGTTGTTTTGGTGTGCCAGGACCATTCATGACGTATCTCTCTAGATGTGATTGGAGACAAGCCTTCCCCTGACACGTTGTTTTGGTGTGCCAGGACCATTCATGACGTATCTCTCTCGATGTGATGTGATTGGAGACAAGCCTTCCCCTGACACGTTGTTTTGGTGTGCCAGGACCATTCATGACGTATCTCTCTAGATGTGATTGGAAACAAGCCTTCCCCTGACACATTGTTTTGGTGTGCCAGGACCATTCAGTTGAGCTCAACGCTGATTATTTATGAATGTTTTTATCAAGGGAGGCCAAATGCTCGCTGGCTTCACTTGCCTTCAACAGCAGCAACAATGTCATACTCTTTATGACCAGACCGAATCAGATAGATGGGGACACATACAGAGACAGAGGGGATCTGTTTCACTCGCCGGATGCTTCATCCGTGGGATACATTCAGCCTCTTGTGAATTGAAGGACAATTATGAAAACTTAGAGAGATGAAAGAGAAATATTTTAAATGTTTTTTTCATGGTCAATTTTCTGGGGAAGCCTGGCTTCCATTGGCATCCATGAATACGCACCACTGTGTGTGTAAATGTGTGTGTGTGTGTGTGTGTGTGTGTGTGTGTGTGTGTGTGTGTGTGTGTGTGTGTGTGTGTGTGTGTGTGTGTGTGTGTGCAGTGTTCCAGTGTGCAGACAGTGTGTCCTTACGTTCCATTCGACAGCCAGCTACAGCGATGCCAGCTCCTGTTCCAGCCAGACCGATGAACAGACCAGAGCCCTCACAGCTACTGGCAAACAGAGAGGCTCCATAGTCTACTCACAGATACACACACACACACACACCACAGACACCACACACAGATACACACAGACACACAAACACCACAACACACACAGACACACAGACACACACCCGACACAGATACACACAAACACACAAACACCACACAGATACACACAAACACACACAAACACCGCACACAGATACACACACAAACACCACAAACACCACACACAGACACACACAGACACACACAGATACAACACACACACAGATACACAGATACACACACAAACACCACACACAGACACACACAACTGGTAAACAGAGTGGCTCCGATCTTCCACAAGAAGAGCAGGAAATGGAGGACTGTTTGAGATCAACAGCAGATGTAACAGACTTTAAGATCTGACTCACCGGCCACCAGGCCATGTCTCTCCCAGCCAGGAAAGTTACACAGAGTTACACACAAACCAGACAGAGTTCCATAGTTACACAGAGTTACACACAAACCAGACAGAGTTCCATAGTTACACAGAGTTACACACAAACCAGACAGAGTTCCATAGTTACACAGAGTTACACACAAACCAGACAGAGTTCCATAGTTACAGACAGAGTTCCATAGTAACACACCAGACATAGTTCCATAGTTACACACAAACCAGACAGAGTTTACATAGAGTTACACACAAACCAGACAGAGTTCCATAGTTACACAGAGTTACACAGACAGAGTTCCATAGTTACACAGAGTTACACACAAACCAGACAGAGTTCCATAGTTACACAGAGTTACACACAAACCAGACAGAGTTCCATAGTTACACAGAGTTACACACAAACCAGACAGAGTTCCATAGTTACACAGAGTTACACACAAACCAGACAGAGTTCCATAGTTACACAGAGTTACACACAAACCAGACAGAGTTCCATAGTTACACAGAGTTACACACAAACCAGACAGAGTTCCATAGTTACACAGAGTTACACACAAACCAGACAGAGTTCCATAGTTACACAGAGTTAGTTACACAGACAGAGTTCCATAGTTACACACACCAGACAGAGTTCCATAGTTACACAGAGACAGAGTTACACACAAACCAGACAGAGTTCCATAGTTACACAGAGTTACACACAAACCAGACAGAGTTCCATAGTTACACACACAAACCAGACAGAGTTACACAGTTACACACACCAGACAGAGTTCCATAGTTACACACATCAGACAGAGTTCCATAGTCACACACACCAGACAGAGTTCCATAGTTACACACACCAGACAGAGTTCCATAGTTACACAGAGTTACACACACACCAGAGTTCCATAGTTACACACACCAGACAGAGATCCATAGTTACACAGAGTTACACACACACCAGACAGAGTTCCATAGTTACACACACCAGACAGAGTTCCATAGTTACACAGAGTTACACACAAACCAGACAGAGTTCCATAGTTACGCAGAGTTACACACAGAGTTACAGACAGAGACAGAGTTCCATAGTTACACACACCAGACAGAGTTCCATAGTTACACACACCAGACAGAGTTCCATAGTTACACACACAGACAGACACACACCAGACAGAGTTCCATAGTTACACACAGTTACACAGTCCAGACAGAGTTCCATAGTTACACACACCAGACAGAGTTCCATAGTTACACAGAGTTACACACAAACCAGACAGAGTTCCATAGTTACACAGACATAGTTACACACACACCAGACAGAGTTCCATAGTTACACAGACAGAGTTCCATAGTTACACACCAGACAGAGTTCCATAGTTACACACATCAGACAGAGTTCCATAGTTACACACACCAGACAGAGTTCCATAGTTACACAGAGTTACACACAAACCAGACAGAGTTCCATAGTTACACAGAGTTACACACACACCAGACAGAGTTCCATAGTTACACACACCAGACAGAGTTCCATAGTTACACACATCAGACAGAGTTCCATAGTTACACACACCAGACAGAGTTCCATAGTTACACAGAGTTACACACACACCAGACAGAGTTCCATAGTTACACAGAGTTACACACAAAAGAGTTCCAGACAGAGTTCCATAGTTACACAGAGTTACACACACACCAGACAGAGTTCCATAGTTACACACACCAGACAGAGTTCCATAGTTACACAGAGTTACACACAAACCAGACAGAGTTCCATAGTTACACAGAGTTACACACACACCAGACAGAGTTCCATAGTTACACAGAGTTACACACACACCAGACAGAGTTCCATAGTTACACAGAGTTACACACAAACCAGACAGAGTTCCATAGTTACACAGAGTTACACACAAACCAGACATAGTTCCATAGTTACACAGAGTTACACACACACCAGACAGAGTTCCATAGTTACACACACCAGACATAGTTCCATAGTTACACACACCAGACAGAGTTCCATAGACAGAGTTCCATAGTTACACACACCAGACAGAGATCCATAGTTACACAGAGTTACACACAAACCAGACAGAGTTCCATAGTTACACAGAGTTACACACACCAGACAGAGTTCCATAGTTACACAGAGTTACACACAAACCAGACAGAGTTCCATAGTTACACCAGACATAGTCCCATAGTAACACACACCAGACAGAGTTCCATAGTTACACAGAGACAGAGTTCCATAGTTACACACACCAGACAGAGTTCCATAGTTACACAGAGTTACACACAAACCAGACAGAGTTCCATAGTTACACAGAGTTACACACAAACCAGACAGAGTTCCATAGTTACACAGAGTTACACACAAACCAGACAGAGTTCCATAGTTACACACACCAGACATAGTTCCATAGTTACACACACCAGACAGAGTTCCATAGTTACACACACCAGACAGAGTTCCATAGTTACACACACCAGACAGAGTTAATTAGTTACACAGAGTTACACACACCAGACAGAGTTAATTAGTTACACAGAGTTACACACACACCAGACAGAGTTCCATAGTTACACACACCAGACAGAGTTCCATAGTTACACAGAGTTACACACACACCAGAGTTCCATAGTTACACACACCAGACAGAGTTCCATAGTTACACAGAGTTACACACACACCAGACAGAGTTCCATAGTTACACACACCAGACAGAGTTCCATAGTTACACACACCAGACAGAGTTCCATAGTTACACACACCAGACAGAGATCCATAGTTACACAGAGTTACACACAGAGTTACACACACAGACAGTTCCATAGTTACACACACCAGACAGAGATCCATAGTTACACACACCAGAGTTCCATAGTTACACACACAGACAGAGTTCCATAGTTACACACACCAGACAGAGTTCCATAGTTACACAGAGTTACACACAAACCAGACAGAGTTCCATAGTTACGCAGAGTTACACACACACCAGACAGAGTTCCATAGTAACACACACCAGACATAGTTCCATAGTAACACACATCAGAAAGAGTTCCATAGTAACACACACCAGACAGAGTTCCATAGTAACACACACCAGACATAGTTCCATAGTAACACACATCAGACAGAGTTCCATAGTTACACACACCAGACAGCTTCCATAGTTACACACACCAGACAGAGTTCCATAGTTACACACACACCAGACAGAGTTCCATAGTTACACACACAGACAGAGTTCCATAGTTACACACACCAGACAGAGTTCCATAGTTACAGACACCAGACAGAGTTCCATAGTTACACACACCAGACAGACAGACAGACAGACAGACAGACAGACAGACAGATCGAGTTCAGACAGACAGACAGACAGATCAGTTAGACAGACCAGACAGACAGACAGACAGACAGACAGCGTTAGACAGACAGACAGACAGACAGACAGACAGACAGACAGACAGACAGACAGACAGACAGACAGACAGACAGACAGACAGACAGACAGACAGACAGACAGACAGACAGACAGACAGACAGACAGACAGACAGACAGACAGACAGACAGACAGACAGACAGACAGACAGACAGACAGACAGACAGATCGTTAGGACAGACAGACAGGTGACAGACAGACAGATCAGACAGACAGACAGACAGACAGACAGATGACAGACAGACAGACAGACAGACAGACAGACAGACAGACAGACAGACAGACAGACAGACAGACAGACAGACAGACAGACAGACAGACAGACAGACAGACAGACAGACAGACAGACAGACAGACAGACAGACGTTAGACAGACAGACAGATCATTAGACAGACAGACAGACAGACAGACAGACAGACAGACAGACAGACAGACAGACAGACAGACAGACAGACAGACAGACAGACAGACAGACAGACAGACAGACAGACAGTACAGTAGGTAAGTCTCACCCAGATGCCGACGGCTACGTTGAGCAGGAAGTAAGCAGCGATGATGATGATGTCAGAGATACTGAAGGACTGGGACAGAGCAAAGAACTGGGTGGTGGAGTTGGACGCCATTACTGACCACTCACACTAACACTCACACACACCTAACACACACACCTAACACTCACACCTCAACACTCACACAGTCACAGACACCAGGTAACACACAACACCAGAACCCTCAACACACACCTAACCCCAGGTAACACACACAACACATACCTAACACCAGACCTGACCACTGCTTCAGACACACCGTACACAGTAACCCCAGACCTGACCACTGATTCAGACAACCCCACACCTGACCACTGCTTCACTAACACCAGACCTGACCACTGCTTCACCACCAACAGTCAGCACCTCACGCTCAGACCCACAATACCTCAGTGTGTGTGTTGGAGCACACATGAAGCTCGTCAGCAGAGTGGACTAGACACCACCAACAGTCAGCAACCCCAGACCAGTCACCAGAGGGCTTCAGACACACCGTCACACTAACCCCAAACCTGACCACTGATTCACTAACCCCAGCACCTGACCAATGCTGCAGACACTATGGAGAACGAGTAGGAGACACCACCAACAGTCAGCAGAGAGAACAGGGCAGGTCAGATCGGGGAGTGGACATTGTCAGTCAATTGGCCCCATGATTAAACACCACCAACAGTCTGCTAATGTGTGTTTCAGACACCACCAACAGAATCAGCAGCCAGGTGACACACACAGTCAGCAGAGTGGACCTGCTGGCTGGGAGGTAATGGAGGTGTGTGTGTTGGAGAGTCACAGGTCAGGTCAGTGTCAGCAGAGTGGACTCAGGTCAGACACCACCAACAGTCAGCAGAGTGGCCCCAGGTCAGACACCACCAACAGTCAGCAGAGTGGTCAGCAGAGTGGCCAGGTCAGACACCACCAACAGTCAGCAGAGTGGCCCCAGGTCAGACACCACCAACAGTCAGCAGAGTGGCCCCAGGTCAGACACCACCAACAGTCAGCAGAGTGGACAGGTCACACCACCAACAGTCAGCAGAGTGGCCCCAGGTCAGACACCACCAACAGTCAGCAGAGTGGACCCAGGTCACCACCAGGTCAGACACCATCAACAGCCTCTCACCAACGGTCAGCAGAGTGGACCCAGGTCAGACACCACCAACAGTCAGCAGAGTCAGAGACTGGCCCCAGGTCAGACACCACCAACAGTCAGCAGAGTGGACCCAGGTCAGACACCACCAACAGTCAGCAGAGTGGACCCAGGTCAGACACCACCAACAGTCAGCAGAGTGGACCCAGGTCAGACACCACCAACAGTCAGCAGAGTGGCCCCAGGTCAGACACCACCAACAGTCAGCAGAGTGGACTCAGGTCAGACACCACCAACAGTCAGCAGAGTGGCCCCAGGTCAGACACCACCAACAGTCAGCAGAGTGGACCCAGGTCAGACACCACCAACAGTCAGCAGAGTGGCCCCAGGTCAGACACCACCAACAGCCTCTCACCAACGGTCAGCAGAGTGGACCCAGGTCAGACACCACCAACAGTCAGCAGAGTGGACAGACACCACCAACAGCCTCAGCAGAGTGGCCCCAGGTCAGACACCACCAACAGTCAGCAGAGTGGACTCCAGGTCAGACACCACCAACACCACCAACAGTCAGCAGAGTGGACTCAGGTCAGAGAGTGGACACCACCACCAACAGTCAGCAGAGTGGACTCAGGTCAGACACCACTAACGGTCAGCAGAGTGGACCCAGGTCAGACACCACCGACAGCCTCTCACCAACGGTCAGCAGTGGACCCAGGTCAGACACCACCAACGGTCAGCAGAGTGGACTCAGGTCAGACACCACCAATGGTCAGCAGAGTGGACCCAGGTCAGACACCACCAACAGCATCACACCAAAGGTCAGCAGAGTGGACCCAGGTCAGACACCACCAACGGTCAGCAGAGTGGACCAAGATCAGACACCACCAATGGTCAGCAGAGTCAGGACCCAGGTCAGACACCACCAACGGTCAGCAGAGTGGACCCAGGTCAGACACCACCAACAGCCTCTCACCAACGGTCAGCAGAGTGGACTCACTCAGACACCACCAACAGCCTCTCACCAACGGTCAGCAGAGTGGACCCAGGTCAGACACCACCAACGGTCAGCAGAGTGGACCAAGATCAGACACCACCAACGGTCAGCAGAGTGGACCCAGGTCAGACACCACCAACGGTCAGCAGAGTGGACCCAGGTCAGACACCACCAACAGCCTCTCACCAACGGTCAGCAGAGTGGACTCAGGTCAGATACCACCAACAGCCTCTCACCAACGGTCAGCAGAGTGGACCCAGATCAGACACCACCAACGGTCTGCAGAGTGGACCCAGGTCAGACACCATTAACAGTCAGCAGAGTGTACTCAGGTCAGACACCACCAACGGTCAGCAGAGTGTACTCAGGTCAGACACCACCAACGGTCAGCAGAGTGGACCCAGGTCAGACACCATCAACAGTCAGCAGAGTGGCCCCAGGTCAGACACCATCAACAGTCAGCAGAGTGTACTCAGGTCAGACACCACCAACAGCCAGCAGAGTGGACTCAGGTCAGACACCACCAACAGTCAGCAGAGTGGACCCAAATGACACCACAAACAGTCACTAGACAGGTCAGAGTGGACAGGTCAGACACCAACAGTCAGCAGAGTGGACCCAAATTAGACACCACCAAACAGTCAGCAGAGTGGACCCAGATCAGACACCACCAACAGTCAGCAGAGTAGACCCAGATCAGACACCATCAACAGCCTCTCACCAACGGTGGACCCAGGTCAGACACCACCAACAGTCAGCAGAGTGGACACCATCCAGGTCAGACACAGACATCACCAACAGTCAGCAGGTGGACCCAGGTCAGACACCACCAAAAGGTCAGCAGAGGAGACCCAGATCAAACACCACCAACGGTCAGCAGAGTGGACTCAGGTCAGACACCACCAACACACTCTCACCAACGCTACCTGCCTCTAACCACTAGGCTACCTGCTGGTTACTGGTCCAACTTTCTAACCACTATGCAACCTGCTGGTTACCAGTCCAACACACTAACCACTAGGCTACCTGCTGGTTACTAGTCCAACGCTCTAACCACTAGGATACCTGCTGGTTACTGGTCCAACATTCTAACCACTAGGCCACCTGCTGGTTACTAGTCCAACACTCTTACCACTAGGCTACCTGCTGGTTACTAGTCCAACGCTCCAACCACTAGGCTACCTGCTGGTTACTAGTCCAACGCTCTAACCACTAGGCTACATGCTGGTTACTGGTCCAACACTCTAACCACTAGGCTACCTGCTGGTTACCAGTCCAACACTCTAACCACTAGACTACCTGCTGGTTATTAGTCCAACACTCTAACCACTAGGCTACCTGCTGGTTACTAGTCCAACGCTCCAACCACTCTAACCACTAGGCTACCTGCTGGTTACTAGTCCAACACTCTAACCACTAGGCTACCTGCTGGTTACTAGTCCAATGCTCCAACCACTAGGCTACCTGCAGGTTTCTAGTCCAACACTCTAACCACTAGGCTACCTGCTGGTTACTAGCCCAACGATCTAACCACTAGGCTACCTGCTGGTTACTAGTCCAACACTCTAACCACTAGGCTACCTGCTGGTTACTAGTCCAACACTCTAACCACTAGGCTACCTGCTGGTTACTAGCCCAACGATCTAACCACTAGGCTACCTGCTGGTTACTAGTCCAACACTCTAACCACTAGGCTTCCTGCTGGTTACTAGTCCAACGCTCTAACCACTAGGCTACCTGCAGGTTACTAGTCCAACACTCTAACCACTAGGCTACGTGCGTGCTTCTACACCTGCATTGCTTGCTGTTTGGGGTTTTAGGCTGGGTTTCTGTACAGCACTTTGAGATATCAGCTGATGTACGAAGGGCTATATAAATAAATTTGATTTGATTTGCTACCTGCTGGTTACTAGCCCAACGATCTAACCACTAGGCTACCTGCTGGTTACTGGTCCAACACTCTAACCACTAGGCTACCTGCTGGTTACTGGCCCTTCTGGTGTGTTTGTGTGTCTAGGTAACATCCGTTGGTCAGCGTGTTTTAGCGAGAGAAACAGATGGCTCTGACGTCACACACACACTGCCATCACCATCAATCTCACACACACACACACACACACACACACACACACACACACACACACACACACACACACACACACACACACACACACACACACACACACACACACAGACACAGACACACATCATAGACACACACACACACACACACACACATATGGTAAACACACACACACAACGTAAACACACACACACACACACACCGTAAACACACACACACACAGACATACACACACCAGGCAGGAGAAGTGATCATGCTCAACATCAATCATCCAGCTGACAGAATAAATACATCAACTGGAATACAGAACAGACCAGAGGAGGCTGGTGGGGGAGGCTGGAATACAGAACAGACCAGAGGAGGCTGGAACACAGTACTGACCAGAGGAGGCTGGTGGTAGGAGGCTGGAATACAGAACAGACCAGAGGAGGCTGGAACACAGTACAGACCAGAGGAGGCTGGTGGGGGAGGCTGGAATACAGAACAGACCAGAGGAGGCTGGAACACAGTACAGACCAGAGGAGGCTGGTGGGGGAGGCTGGAATACAGAACAGACCAGAGGAGGCTGGAACACAGTACAGACCAGAGGAGGCTGGTGGGGGAGGCTAGAATACAGTAAAGACCAGAGGAGGCTGGTGGGGGAGGCTAGAATACAGTAAAGTCCAGAGGAGGCTGGTGGGGAAGCTGGAATACAGTAAAGTCCAGAGGAGGCTGGTGGGGGAAGCTGGAATACAGTACAGAGGAGGCTGGTGGGAGGAGGCTGGAACACAGTACAGTCCAGAGGAGGCTGGAACACAGTACAGTCCAGAGGAGGCTGGAATACAGAACAGACCAGAGGAGGCTGGTGGTAGGAGGCTGGAACACAGTACAGTCCAGAGGAGGCTGGTGGGAGGAGGCTGGAACACAGTACAGTCCAGAGGAGGCTGGAACACAGTACAGTCCAGAGGAGGCTGGAACACAGTACAGTCCAGAGGAGGCTGGAACACAGTACAGACCAGAGGAGGCTGGTGGTAGGAGGCTGGAATACAGTACAGACCAGAGGAGGCTGGAATACAGTACAGTCCAGAGGAGGCTGGAATACAGTACAGTCCAGAGGAGGCTGGAACACAGTACAGACCAGATGAGCCTAGGACAGGTCTGATAACAGGGTAGGACAGGTCTGATAACAGGGTAGAACAGGTCTGTTAACAGGGTAGAACAGGTCTGTTAACAGGGTAGGGCAGGTCTGATAACAGGGTAGGGCAGGTCTGATAACAGGGTAGGGAAGGTCTGATAACAGGGTAGGAAGGTCTGATAACAGGGTATTCATCATTTCACTGTGAGGTCTACTACACCTGTTGCATTCAGCATTTCACTGTGAGGTCTACTACACCTGTTGTATTCATCATTTCACTGTGAGGTCTACTACACCTGTTGTATTCATCATTTCACTGTGAGGTCTACTACAGCTGTTGTATTCAGCATTTCACTGTGAGGTCTACTACAAGCTAAGCGTCAGTATAGAGACAAAGTAGAATCTCAATTCAACGGCTCAGACGCAAGAGGTATGTGGCTGGGTCTACAGTCAATCACGGACTACAAGAAGAAAACCAGCCCAGTCACGGACCAGGATGTCTTGCTCCCAGGCAGACTAAATAACTTTTTTGCCCGCTTTGAGGACAATACAGTGCCACTGACACGGCCTGCAACGGAAACATGCGGTCTCTCCTTCACTGCAGCCGAAGTGAGTAAGACATTTAAACGTGTTAACCCTCGCAAGGCTGCAGGCCCAGACGGCATCCCCAGCCGCGCCCTCAGAGCATGCGCAGACCAGCTGGCCGGTGTGTTCACGGACATATTCAATCAATCCCTATACCAGTCTGCTGTTCCCACATGCTTCAAGAGGGCCACCATTGTTCCTGTTCCCAAGAAAGCTAAGGTAACTGAGCTAAACGACTACCGCCCCGTAGCACTCACTTCCGTCATCATGAAGTGCTTTGAGAGACTAGTCAAGGACCATATCACCTCCACCCTACCTGACACCCTAGACCCACTCCAATTTGCTTACCGCCCAAATAGGTCCACAGACGATGCAATCTCAACCACACTGCACACTGCCCTAACCCATCTGGACAAGAGGAATACCTATGTGAGAATGCTGTTCATCGACTACAGCTCGGCATTCAACACCATAGTACCCTCCAAGCTCGTCATCAAGCTCGAGACCCTGGGTCTCGACCCCGCCCTGTGCAACTGGGTACTGGACTTCCTGACGGGCCGCCCCCAGGTGGTGAGGGTAGGCAACAACATCTCCACCCCGCTGATCCTCAACACTGGGGCCCCACAAGGGTGCGTTCTGAGCCCTCTCCTGTACTCCCTGTTCACCCACGACTGCGTGGCCACGCACGCCTCCAACTCAATCATCAAGTTTGCGGACGACACAACAGTGGTAGGCTTGATTATCAACAACGACGAGACGGCCTACAGGGAGGATGTTTGGGCCCTCGGAGTGTGGTGTCAGGAAAATAACCTCACACTCAACGTCAACAAAACTAAGGAGATGATTGTGGACTTCAGGAAACAGCAGAGGGAACACCCCCTATCCACATCGATGGAACAGTAGTGGAGAGGGTAGTAAGTTTTAAGTTCCTCGGCATACACATCACAGACAAACTGAATTGGTCCACTCACACAGATAGCATCGTGAAGAAGGCGCAGCAGCGCCTCTTCAACCTCAGGAGGCTGAAGAAATTCGGCTTGTCACCAAAAGCACTCACAAACTTCTACAGATGCACAATCGAGAGCATCCTGGCGGGCTGTATCACCGCCTGGTACGGCAACTGCTCCGCCCTCAACCGTAAGGCTCTCCAGAGGGTAGTGAGGTCTGCACAACGCATCACCGGGGGCAAACTACCTGCCCTCCAGGACACCTACACCACCCGATGCTACAGGAAGGCCATAAAGATCATCAAGGACAACAACCACCCGAGCCACTGCCTGTTCACCCCGCTGTCATCCAGAAGGCGAGGTCAGTACAGGTGCATCAAAGCTGGGACCGAGAGACTGAAAAACAGCTTCTGATCTCAAGGCCATCAGACTGTTAAACAGCCACCACTAACATTGAGTGGCTGCTGCCAACACACTGACACTGACTCAACTCCAGCCACTTTAATAATGGGAATTGATGGGAAATGATGTAAAATATATCACTAGCCACTTTAAACAATGCTACCTTATATAATGTTACTTACCCTACATTGTTCATCTCATATGCATACGTTGATACTGTACTCTATATCATCGACTGCATCCTTATGTAATACATGTATCACTAGCCACTTTAACTATGCCACTTGGTTTACATACTTATCTCATATGTATATACTGTACTCGATATCATCTACTGTATCTTGCCTATGCTGCTCTGTACCATCACTCATTCATATATCTTTATGTACATATTCTTTATCCCTTTACACTTGTGTGTATAAGGTAGTAGTTTTGGAATTGTTAGGTTAGATTACTCGTTGGTTATTACTGCATTGTCGGAACTAGAAGCACAAGCATTTCGCTACACTCGCATTAACATCTGCTAACCATGTGTATGTGACAAATACAATTTGTTTTGATTTATTCATCATTTCACTGTGAGGTCTACTACACCTGTTGTATTCAGCATTTCACTGTGAGGTCTACTACACCTGTTGTATTCAGCATTTCACTGTGAGGTCTACTACACCTGTTGTATTCATCATTTCACTGTAAGGTCTACTACACCTGTTGTATTCAGCATTTCACTGTAAGGTCTACTACACCTGTTGTATTCAGCATTTCACTGTGAGGTCTACTACACCTGTTGTATTCATCATTTCACTGTGAGGTCTACTACACCTGTTGTATTCATCATTTCACTGTGAGGTCTACTACACCTGTTGTATTCATCATTTCACTGTGAGGTCTACTACACCTGTTGTATTCATCATTTCACTGTGAGGTCTACTACACCTGTTGTATTCCTCATTTCACTGTAAGGTCTACTACACCTGTTGTATTCAGCATTTCACTGTAAGGTCTACTACACCTGTTGTATTCAGCATTTCACTGTGAGGTCTACTACACCTGTTGTATTCAGCATTTCACTGTAAGGTCTACTACACCTGTTGTATTCAAATTAGAATATTCATTCGGCGAACGTGACAAATAAACTGATTTGAAAACATCTGCTGCACAAATACTGACAAACCAATGGCAATTTTTATTTTGGCAGAAAATAAACGTGCATATGTGTGTGTGTGTGTGTAGTCTGTGGTGTGTGTATGGTGTGTATCAGTCGTCAGCTCCTATGTTGTGGAACAGACAAGACATTGACTCTCCACAGTGGATCCTCCGTACAGCTTCAGACAGGATCAGAGAAACATCAACCGTCTTTATCTTACAGCACTGGAGCTTCTGGGACGAGTGGGGAATCGTGTTGGTTACCACTACCTAGAGAAGAGAGAGACAGAGACAGCGAGACAGACAGACGGGCAGAGAGAGACAGAGACAGGCAGACAGACGGGCAGAGAGAGAGAGACTAAATCAAGAGAATCGTGAGAAAACTAATAAAGCTCCAACTAGACAGACAGACAGACCCTCCCCTCCGTTCCCGTCCCCTCCGTTCCCCTCCCCTCCGTTCCCGTCCCCTCCCCTCCGTTCCCGTCCTCTCCCATCCGTTCCCGTCCCCTCCGTTCCCCCTCCCCCCGTCCCCGTCCCCTCCGTCCCCCGTTCCCCTCCCCTCCGTTCCCGTCCCCTTCGTTCCCGTCCCTTCCCCCTCCGTCCCGTCCCCCCTCCCCTCCGTTCCCGTCCCTTCCGTTCCCCTCCTCCGTTCCCCTCCCCCTCCTTCCCGTCCCCTCCCCTTCCGTTCCCGTCCCCTCCCTCCGTTCTCCTCCCCTCCGTTCCGCTCCCCTCTGTTCCCGTCCCCTCCGTTCCCCTCCCCTTCCGTTCCGTCCCCCTCCCCTCCGTTCCCCGTCCCCTCCCCCTTCCGTTCCCCTCCCTCCGTTCCGCTCCCCTCCGTTCCCGTCCCCTCCGTTCCCCCCCTCCCCTCCGTTCCCCCCGTTCCGTCCCCCCATCCGTTCCTCCCCTCCGTTCCCGTCCCCTTCCCGTCCCTTCCGTTCCCCTTCCGTTCCCGTCCCTTCCGTTCCCCTCCCCTCCGTTCCCTCCCCTCCGTTCCCCTCCCTTCCGTCCCCTCCGTTCCCCTCCCCTTCCGCCTCCGTTCCCCTCCCCTCCCCCTCCCCTCCGTTCCCCTCCGTTCCCCTCCTCTCCCCGTTCCCGTCCCCTCCGTTCCCGTCCCCTCCCCTCCCCTTCCGTTCCCCCCTCCGTCCCCCCTTCCGTTCCCGTCCCTTCCGTTCCCCCTCCCCTCCGTTCCCGTCCCTTCCGTTCCCCTCCCCTCCCGTTCCCCCCCCCTCCTCCGTTCCTGTCCCCTCCGTTCCCGTTCCCCTCCCCCTCCCATTCCGCTCTTACCTGACCGTTCCTGGGAGCGTCCCTCCCATGGTTCCGTTCCCGCCCCCTCTCCCTCCGTCTCCGCTTCCCTCCCCCCTCCGTTCCGTCATCCCCTCCCACACCGTTCCCGTCCCCTCCCTCCCCGTTCCCCTCCCCCAGCCACTCCGTTCCCGTCCCATCTCCTCCCTGTGATCCGTTCCCTTCCCCCTCTGACAGAGAGAGAGAGACGGTTCCCCCCCTCCGTTCCAGTCCCTTCCGTTCCCCCCCCCTCCATTCCGCTCTTACCTGACTAATGGCTGACCCTGGAGGATTCCGGGAGCGTCCCCAGACAGGATGGCATGTCCGTTGCCATGGCGATGATCTCCTTAGGGATCAGACTGACCCCCCCGTTATCCCTCAGCATCCCTCCAAGCTGCCGCCACAAAACCCACCGCATCTTCGATGATGTCATCCCCCCCGCTGACATTCACACCCCACCAGGTTAACACACCTCCACCCCTCCCCCCGTCCTGCCCTTTGCGGACGACCTGACCTCCCAACAACCACGGGAGGAGGTGATGGGCCCCTGTGTCCGGAAAATAACCACATCTCCTCCGTTCCCCTAGGAGATGATTCCCCCGTCCCCTCCGAGATGTGGAGAGGGTGAGCAAGTTTTAGGAGTTCCCAAAACAAGGAGATGATTGTGGACAGGGATACAGACAAACATCCCCCCCACATCTCCGACCCTGTCAGGATGAAGAAATTCTCCCTTAGGGATCCAAACTGACAGAGAGAGAATCGGTAATGAGGCTGTTCACCGCCTCCTGACCCCTCAACCCTCAGATGATCTCCCCTCACCGGATACCTGACAGAGAGAGAGACGGTAATGAGGCCCCATTCATCGCTCTTACCTGACCCAGAGTGGATGACTCCTGGAGGGATACAGACTGGGACAGAGACTGAAAAACAGATGGCATGAGTTAAACAGCCACCACTGGCATTGATGGCTACTGACCCAGAGTCAGATGATCTCCTCAGCATACAGACTGACGAGAGAAAATGAGCCGTTATCTACTGACCCAGATTGTGATGATCATCCTGAGGGATACAGACTGACAGAGGTTAATCACACCATAATGAGGTCCCTTATCTCACTGACCCTGACCTCAGATGATCTCCTTAGCCACCATCAGACACAGATGATGAGCATGCGTAATGAGACCACATATCTACTGACCCAGAGTCAGATGATCTCCTTAGGGATACAGACTGACAGAGAGAGAGAGACGGTAATGAGGTCCGTTATCTACTGACCCAGAGTCAGATGATCTCCTTAGGGATACAGACTGACAGAGAGAGAGAGATGGTAATGAGACCTGTTATCTACTGACCCAGAGTCAGATGATCTCCTTAGGGATACAGACTGACAGAGAGAGAGAGACGGTAATGAGGTCCGTTATCTACTGACCCAGAGTCAGATGATCTCCTTAGGGATACAGACTGACAGAGAGAGAGAGACGGTAATGAGGTCCGTTATCTACTGACCCAGAGTCAGATGATCTCCTTAGGGATACAGACTGACAGAGAGAGAGAGACGGTAATGAGGTCCGTTATCTACTGACCCAGAGTCAGATGATCTCCTTAGGGATACAGACTGACAGAGAGAGAGAGACGGTAATGAGGTCCGTTATCTATTGACCCAGAGTCAGATGATCTCCTTAGGGATACAGACTGACAGAGAGAGAGATAATGAGGTCCGTTATCTACTGACCCAGAGTCAGATGAGGCCCCTTAGGGATACAGGGAACTGTGAGTCCCTATTGACAGAGTCAGATGAGGTCCTGTATCTACTGACCCAGAGTCAGGGAACTGTGAGTCAGATGAGGCCCTTTAACAGGGAACTGTGTGTCCCTAACAGGGAACTGTGTGTCCCTAACAGGGAACTGTGTGTCCCTAACAGGGAACTGTGTGTCCCTAACAGGGAACTGTGTGTCTCTAACAGGGAACTGTGTGTCTCTAACAGGGAACTGTGTGTCTCTAACAGGGAACTGTGTGTCTCTAACAGGGAACTGTGTGTCTCTAACAGGGAACTGTGTGTCTCTAACAGGGAACTGTGTGTCTCTAACAGGGAACTGTGTGTCTCTTACAGGGAACTGTGTGTCTCTTACAGGGTAGTTCAGGTAGACCTCCGGTGGTTCTGACTGTCGGAGGAGAGTGCCGTCCGTCCAGCAGGTCCGTCTCTGCATCTCCGTGGATCACAGCAATAGACACACGCAACCTTTCGGCGAGGGACTGGGCCCTAGACAACAGAGACAGAGAGACAGACACAGAGACAGACTTAGTTGTAGTGTATTAATTCATTGTGAACTTAAGAAATGAGCGTTAGGGTAACTCACCTCTTAGAGACAGAGAGAAAGAGACAGAGAGACAGAGAAATGAGCGTCAGGGTAACTCACCACTTAGAGACAGAGACAGAGAGACAGAGAAATGAGCGTCAGAGTAACTCACCTCTTAGAGACAGAGAGAAAGAGAAATGAGCGTCAGGGTAACTCACCTCTTAGAGACAGAGAGAAAGAGACAGAGAGACAGAGAAATGAGTGTCAGGGTAACTCACCACTTAGAGACAGAGAGACAGAGAAATGTGCGTCAGGGTAACTCACCTCTTAGAGACAGAGAGACAGAGAAATGAGCATCAGGGTAACTCACCTCTTAGAGACAGAGAGACAGAGACAGAGAGACAGAGAAATGAGCGTCAGGGTAACTCACCTCTTAGAGACAGAGAGAGACAGAGAGACAGAGAAATGAGCTCACCTCTTAGAGACAGAGAGACAGGGTAACTCACCTCTTAGAGACAGAGAGACAGAGAGACAGAGAGACAGAGAGAGAAATGAGCGTCAGGGTAACTCACCTCTTAGAGACAGAGAGACAGAGACAGAGAGACATAGAAATGAGCGTCAGGGTAACTCACCTCTTAGAGACAGAGAGACAGAGAAATGAGCGTCAGGGTAACTCACCTCTTAGAGACAGAGAGACAGAGAAATGAGCGTCAGGGTAACTCACCTCTTAGAGACAGAGAGACAGAGACAGAGAGACAGAGAAATGAGCGTCAGGGTAACTCACCTCTTAGAGACAGAGAGACAGAGACAGAGACAGAGAGACAGAGAAATGAGCGTCAGGGTAACTCACCTCTTAGAGACAGAGAGACAGAGACAGAGACAGAGAGACAGAGAAATGAGCGTCAGGGTAACTCACCTCTTAGAGACAGAGAGACAGAGAAATGAGCGTCACAGAGACAGAGAGACAGAGAAATGAGCGTCAGGGTAACTCACCTCTTAGAGACAGAGAGACAGAGAAATGAGCGTCAGGGTAACTCACCTCTTAGAGACAGAGAGACAGAGAAATGAGCGTCAGGGTAACTCACCTCTTAGAGACAGAGAGACAGAGAAATGAGCGTCAGGGTAACTCACCTCTTAGACAGACAGACAGAGACAGAGACAGAGAGACAGAGAGACAGAGAAATGAGCGTCAGGGTAACTCACCTCTTAGAGACAGAGAGACAGAGAAATGAGCGTCAGGGTAACTCACCTCTTAGAGACTGGAGATCTGACAGAGTAACTCACCTCTTAGAGACAGAGAGACAGAGACAGAGAGACAGAGAAATGAGCGTCAGGGTAACTCACCTCTTAGAGACAGAGAGACAGAGAAATGAGCTGTATGTAACTGTAGAGACAGAGGACAGAGACAGGGAAATGAGCGTCAGGGTAACTCACCACCTCAGAGAGACAGAGAAATGAGTACAGTAGAGACAGAGAGACAGAGAAATGTAGTGTAGTAACTCACCTCTTAGAGACAGAGAGAGTCAGAGAAAGTGAGGGTTGTGGGTAACTCCTACCTCTTGTAGACACTGAGAGACAGAGACAGAGAGACAGAGAAATGAGCGTTGTGGGTAACTCACCTCTTGTAGCGGAGGACGGTGATTTGGCCTACCTCCTAATGTATGTACGGCATTATGGTAGTCTGGAATCTACAGGTAGACAACAAGGAGTTATGGGTAGTGTAGTCTGGAATCTACAGGGTAGACAACAGTAGGGGGGTTGTGGGTAGTAGTAGTCCTAGTATGTACTGGTAGGAGGGGGTTGTGGGTAGTGTAGTCCTAACTCCTCCTGTATGTACTGCTGTAGGTCCTCCCTCCTGGGTAGGGGGTTGTGGGTAGTGTAGTCCTCCCTCCTGTATGTACTGTAGTAGTAGTCCTACCTCCTGGGTAGTTGTGGGTAGTGTAGTCCTACCTCCTCCTGTATGTACTGCAGTAGGAGGGGGTTGTGGGTAGTGTAGTCCTACCTCCTCCTGTATGTACTGTAGTAGGAGGGGGTTGTGGGTAGTGTAGTCCTACCTCCTGTATGTACTGTAGTAGGAGGGGGTTGTGGGTAGTGTAGTCCTACCTCCTCCTGTATGTACTGCAGTAGGAGGGGGTTGTGGGTAGTGTAGTCCTACCTCCTCCTGTATGTACTGTAGTAGGAGGGGGTTGTGGGTAGTGTAGTCCTACCTCCTAATGTATGTACTGCAGTAGGATGGGGGTTCCTACCTGTATGTACTGTAGTAGGAGGGGGTTGTGGGTAGTGTAGTCCTACCTCCCTGTATGTACTGCAGTGTATGTACTGTAGTAGGAGGGGGGGTTGTGGGTAGTGTAGTCCTACCCTATGTACTGTAGTAGGAGGGGTTGTGGGTAGTGTAGTCTACCTCCTGTATGTACTGTAGTAGGAGTAGTGTAGTCCTACCTCCTCCTGTATGTACTGCAGTAGGAGGGGGTTGTGGGTAGTGTAGTCCTAAATCCTCCTCCTGTATGTACTGTAGTAGGAGGGGGTTGTGGGTAGTGTAGTCCTACCTCCTCCTGTATGTACTGTAGTAGGAGGGGTTGTGGGTAGTGTAGTCCTACCTCCTGTATGTACTGTAGTAGGGGTTGTGGGTAGAGGGGTTGTGGGTAGTGTAGTCCTACCTCCTCCTGTATGTACTGTAGTAGGAGGGGGTTGTGGGTAGTGTAGTCCTACCTCCTGTATTGTGTAGGAGGGGGTTGTGGGTAGTGTACCTCCTGTATGTACTGTCCTACCTCCTCCTGTATGTACTGCAGTAGGAGGGGGTTGTGGGTAGTGTAGTCCTACCTCCTGTATGTACTGTAGTAGGAGGGGGTTGTGGGTAGTGTAGTCCTACCTCCTGTATGTACTGTAGTAGGAGGGGGTTGTGGGTAGTGTAGTCTTACCTCCTCCTGTATGTACTGCAGTAGGAAGGGAGAAGCTCTCAGGTTGTCTACTGGGATGTTGAAGAAGCCCTGAATCTCCTTCTGATGAAGATCCACAGTGATGAGATGGGTCAGACCTACACACACACACACACACATACGTACGTACGTCAGACCTAACACAGTGTAGATGAACCGTTATCTCCAACACATTCGATTGAAACATAACGTGTTGTCTCACCTGCCCTGCACATCAGAGAGGCGATCAGCTTACAGACGATGGATCCCCGTTTCCTCATCTTACACTGTTTACTGTAGGGTAGGTACGGCAGCACGCCACACACACTCCTCGCACACGCCGTCACACACCCATACGCCATCACACACAGCTCCATCAGGCACCGGTTCACATCCCTGCACACACACTCACAGTTTACTGTTACAGTAACGCAAATACACAGAGAGAGGGAGAGCTCCATTGATAGAAGAATTTGAATATTTAAAGTAGTGACTAAAGTATTCCACCCTGAATCTGTAGAACTGGGTGAAATGTGTTAGAATCATAAGACTATAATCTATAATCTACTATAACCCAGTATAAACTGACGGTTTACACCAGGTGTATCCTGTTATAAACTGACAGTGTACACCAGGTGTATACTGTTATAAACTGACGGTGTACACCAGGTGTATCCTGTTATAAACTGACGGTGTACACTAGGTGTATCCAGTATAAACTGACGGTGTACACCAGGTGTATCCAGTATAAACTGACGGTGTACACCAGGTGTATGATGTTATAAACTGACGGTGTACACCAGGTGTATCCTGTTATAAACTGACGGTGTACACCAGGTGTATCCTGTTATAAACTGACACCAGGTGTATCATAAACCAGGTGTATCCTGTTATAAACTGACGGTGTACACCAGGTGTATCCTGTTATAAACTGACGGTGTACACCAGGTGTATCCTGTTATAAACTGACGGTGTACACCAGGTGTATCCTGTTATAAACTGACGGTGTACACCAGGTGTATCCTGTTATAAACACCAGGTGTATCCTGTTATAAACTGACACCAGGTGTATCCTGTTATAAACTGACGGTGTACACCAGGTGTATCCTGTTATAAACTGACGGTGTACACCAGGTGTATCCTGTTATAAACTGACGGTGTACACCAGGTGTATCCTGTTATAAACTGACGGTGTACACCAGGTGTATCCTGTTATAAACTGACGGTGTACACCAGGTGTATCCTGTTATAAACTGACGGTGTACACCAGGTGTATCCTGTTATAAACTGACGGTGTACACCAGGTGTATCCTTTTATAAACTGACGGTGTACACCAGGTGTATCCTGTTATAAACTGACGGTGTACACCAGGTGTATCCTGTTATAAACTGACGGTGTACACCAGGTGTATCCTGTTATAAACTGACTGTATATAAACTGACGGTGTACACCAGGTGTATCCTGTTATAAACTGACGGTGTACACCAGGTGTATCCTGTTATAAACTGACACCAGTGTATCCTGTTATAAACTGACACCAGGTGTATTCTGTTATAAACTGTACACCAGGTGTATCCTGTTATAAACTGACGGTGTACACCAGGTGTATCCTGTTATAAACTGACGGTGTACACCAGGTGTATCCTGTTATAAACTGACGGTGTACACCAGGTGTATCCTGTTATAAACTGACGGTGTACACCAGGTGTATCCTGTTATAAACTGACGGTGTACACCAGGTGTATCCTGTTATAAACTGACGGTGTACACCAGGTGTATCCTGTTATAAACTGACACCAGGTGTATCCTGTTATAAACTGACACCAGGTGTATCCTGTTATAAACTGACGGTGTACACCAGGTGTATCCTGTTATAAACTGACGGTGTACACCAGGTGTATCCTGTTATAAACTGACACCAGGTGTATCCTGTTATAAACTGACGGTGTACACCAGGTGTAACCTGTTATAAACTGACGGTGTACACCAGGTGTAACCTGTTATAAACTGACGGTGTACACCAGGTGTATCCTGTTATAAATTGACGGTGTACACCAGGTGTATCCTGTTATAAACTGACGGTGTACACCAGGTGTATCCTGTTATAAACTGACCAGGTGTATCCTGTTATAAACGGTGTACACCAGGTGTATTCTGTTATAAACTGACGGTGTACACCAGGTGTATTCTGTTATTAACTGACGGTGTACACCAGGTGTATTCTGTTATAAACTGACGGTGTACACCAGGTGTATTCTGTTATAAACTGACGGTGTACACCAGGTGTATCCTGTTATAAACTGACGGTGTACACCAGGTGTATCCTGTTATAAACTGACGGTGTACACCAGGTGTATCCTGTTATAAACTGACACCAGGTGTATCCTGTTATAAACTGACGGTGTACACCAGGTGTATCCTGTTATAAACTGACGGTGTACACCAGGTGTATCCTGTTATAAACTGACGGTGTACACCAGGTGTATCCTGTTATAAACTGACGGTGTACACCAGGTGTATCCTGTTATAAACTGACGGTGTACACCAGGTGTATCCTGTTATAAACTGACGGTGTACACCAGGTGTATCCTGTTATAAACTGTTATCCTGTTAAAACTGACGGTGTACACCAGGTGTATCCTGTTATAAACTGGTGTATCCTGTATCCTTATAAACTGACGGTGTACACCAGGTGTATCCTGTTATAAACTGACGGTGTACACCAGGTGTATCCTGTTATAAACTGGGTGTATCCTGTTATAAACTGACGGTGTACACCAGGTGTATTCTGTTATAAACTGACGGTGTACACCAGGTGTATCCTGTTATAAACTGACGGTGTACACCAGGTGTATCCTGTTATAAACTGACACCAGGTGTATCCTGTTATAAACCAGGTGTATCCTGTAAACTGACTGTACACCAGGTGTATATAAACTGACGGTGCACCAGGTGTATTCTGTTATAAACTGACACCAGGTGTATCCTGTTATAAACTGACGGTGTACACCAGGTGTATCCTGTTATAAACTGACGGTGTACACCAGGTGTATCCTGTTATAAACTGACGGTGTACACCAGGTGTATCCTGTTATAAACTGACTGTACACCTGTTACAGGTGTATCCTGTTATAAACTGACGGTGTACACCAGGTGTATCCTGTTATAAACTGACGGTGTACACCAGGTGTATCCTGTTATCGGTGTACACCAGGTGTATCCTGTTATAAACTGACGGTGTACACCAGGTGTATCCTGTTATAAACTGACGGTGTACACCAGGTGTATCCTGTTATAAACTGACGTGTACACCAGGTGTACAAACCAGGTGTATCCTGTTATAAACTGACACCAGGTGTATCACCAAACTGGTGTATGTATTATGTTATAAACTGACGGTGTACACCAGGTGTATCCTGTTATAAACTGGTGTACACCAGGTGTATCCTGTTATAAACTGACGGTGTACACCAGGTGTATCCTGTTATAAACTGACGGTGTACACCAGGTGTATCCTGTTATAAACTGACGGTGTACACCAGGTGTATCCTGTTATAAACTGACGGTGTACACCAGGTGTATCCTGTTATAAACTGACGGTGTACACCAGGTGTATCCTGTTATAAACTGACGGTGTACACCAGGTGTATCCTATTATAAACTGACACCACCAGGTGTATCCTGTTATAAACTGACGGTGTACACCAGGTGTATCCTGTTATAAAAACTGACGGTGTACACCAGGTGTATCCTGTTATAAACTGATAAACGGTGTACACCAGGTGTATCCTGTTATAAACTGATCCTGTTATAAACTGGTGTACACCAGGTGTATCCTGTTATAAACTGACGGTGTACACCAGGTGTATCCTGTTATAAACTGACGGTGTACACCAGGTGTATCCTGTTATAAACTGACGGTGTACACCAGGTGTATCCTGTTATAAACTGACGGTGTACACCAGGTGTATCCTGTTATAAACTGACACCAGGTGTACACCAGGTGTATCCTGTTATAAACTGACACCAGGTGTATCCTGTTATAAACCAGGTGTACACCAGGTGTATCCTGTTATAAACTGACGGTGTACACCAGGTGTATCCTGTTATAAACTGACGGTGTAAAGGTGTATCTGTTATAAACTGACGGTGTACACCAGGTGTATCCTGTTATAAACTGACGGTGTACACCAGGTGTATCCTGTTATAAACTGACGGTGTACACCAGGTGTATCCTGTTATAAACTGACGGTGTACACCAGGTGTATTCTGTTATAAACTGACGGTGTACACCAGGTGTATCCTGTTATAAACTGTGTACACCAGGTGTATCCTGTTATAAACTGACGGTGTACACCAGGTGTATCCTGTTATAAACTGACGGTGTACACCAGGTGTATCCTGTTATAAACTGACGGTGTACACCAGGTGTATCCTGTTATAAACTGACGGTGTACACCAGGTGTATCCTGTTATAAACTGACGGTGTACACCAGGTGTATTCTGTTATAAACTGACACCAGGTGTATTCTGTTATAAACTGACACCAGGTGTATCCTGTTATAAACTGACGGTGTACACCAGGTGTATCCTTACTAGGTGTATTCTGTTATAAACTGACACCAGGTGTATTCTGTTATAAACTGACACCAGGTGTATTCTGTTATAAACTGACACCAGGTGTATCCTGTTATAAACTGACGGTGTACACCAGGTGTATCCTTTATAAACTGACGGTGTACACCAGGTGTATCCTGTTATAAACTGACGGTGTACACCAGGTGTATCCTGTTATAAACTGACGGTGTACACCAGGTGTATCCTGTTATAAACTGACGGTGTACACCAGGTGTATCCAGTATAAACTGACGGTGTACACCAGGTGTATTCCTGTTATAAACTGACGGTGTACACCAGGTGTATCCTGTTATAAACTGACACCAGGTGTATCCTATAAACTGACCAGGTGTATCCTTTATAAACTGACGGTGTACACCAGGTGTATCCTGTTATAAACTGACGGTGTACATCAGGTGTATCCTGTTATAAACTGACGGTGTGTACCAGACGGTGTACACCAGGTGTATCCTTTTATAAACTGACGGTGTACACCAGGTGTATGCTGTTATAAACTGACGGTGAGATGGTCTGGATGATGTAGACGTCTTTCCCTCTGACCGACTCCTGGATCTGGATACGCGTTTCTATGGAGACAAAAGGTCAGGTCAGGGGTCACACAGAACCATTACCATCATCCTCCTCCTCCTCCTCTTCCTCACCTCCATTAGAATCCTGGTAGACTTCAGTCTTGCCCAGCTCTACTCCCAGTCTCCTATAGACAGACAGGTTAGGGTTAAGGAGGCTCCTATAGACAGACAGACAGGCAGACAGACGTGTTATATAATACTCAACTACAGTCTCCTACCAGAGGGAAAGGTAACATGCTATTCAACTACAGTCTCCTACCAGAGGGAAAGGTAACATGCTATTCAACTACAGTCTCCTACCAGAGGGAAAGGTAACATGCTATTCAACTACAGTCTCCTACCAGAGGGAAAGGTAACATGCTATTCAACTACAGTCTCCTACCAGAGGGAAAGGTAACATGCTATTCAACTACAGTCTCCTACCAGAGGGAAAGGTAACATGCTATTCAACTACAGTCTCCTACCAGAGGGAAAGGTAACATGCTATTCAACTACAGTCTCCTACCAGAGGGAAAAGTAACATGCTATTCAACTACAGTCTCCTACCAGAGGGAAAGGTAACATGCTATTCAACTACAGTCTCCTACCAGAGGGAAAGGTAACATGCTATTCAACTACAGTCTCCTACCAGAGGGAAAGGTAACATGCTAACCCTGGGGGGTTCATGTCCACTCTAGTCACGGCGTTTCTATCTGACGTGTAGTAAGAGGGAATCATGTCCACTCTAATCAAGGCGTTTCTATCTGCAACAGCCCTGGTGTAAACTGGAACATCTGGAAAGTGGGTGTGGTCTATTGACTCACTCTGCGATCCTATTGGCCAGCTCCATACAAGAGGGTGAGGAGTTAGCGGAGAACAGGACCATTTGGTCCTTTAGTTTGTCTACATTGGTCTTAGCCCCTCCCTCTGGGGGGGTGGCCAACCCCTGTCTGGGCTGCCACACTTCAGTGAGACCTTCCTGGAAAACACACAACATTATTACCACACAAATCACATTTAATTTGCCAAATACAACAGTGAAATACTTACTTACAAGCCCTTAACCAACAATGCAGATTTAAGAAAACAGGGTTAGGAAAATAAATTAAAGTTTAAAAAAACATGTTTGTTTTTTTAATCACACAATAAAATAACAATAATGGGTCTACACAGTCTCGGGTTTTGCTCAGTGGGCGAAACACTGTCTTGAGTGGGTTTCAGTACCCAAGAGGTTACATTAGCAGAAAACCATGAACCTGCTATAAAAACATTCACACAGAAACCCTAATCACTTCACCTCTGTGTCCAGTAGCTTCCTACTGTAGGTACCTGTCCTCCAAGTCATCCTCCGGGTATTTTGAATTCAGAACAGCAGAGTAACGACAACATGTAAGACGAAGATAAACTAGCTAGTACTAGTAAGTAGTTAACTAACTAATTAACTAACTAACTCTCTCCTCTACAGCTTGGTCCTGGGCCCCCCTCCCCCATGGGTGCACGTTTTGGTATTTACCCTAGCACTACACAGCAGATTCAAATCATCAAATTTTGATGATGAG